>NC_058133.1:357541856-357562082 GCF_016433145.1 Gracilinanus agilis
CTCCTCCTCCTCCTCCTCCTCCTCCTCCTCCTCCTCCTTCTTCCTTCACTCTCTATTGGTTCATCTATATGCTCCTCTGTATTTATCATATTCCTAATATTTTACAACATAGTAATTATCCCTTATATTCATGTATCACAATTTGTTTAGCCATTCCCTAAATAATGTACATATACTTTGTTTCCAATTCTTTGCTATTACACAACAATGTGCTGCTATAAATATTCTGATATACATAGGGCCTTTCTTCTTATTAATGACTTCTTTGGAGTGTAAACCTACTGGTGGAATCTTTAGGTCAAAGGGTGTGGGCATTTTAGACCGTTTACTTGCACTATTCCTAATTGTTTCCCAAAATAGTTGGATTGATTTACAGCTCCACCAACAATGTACCAGAATACTCACAATTCTTCCAACATTGAGCATTCCCATTTTGGGGGTTGTCTTTGCAAATTTCAGGACGTGAGGTAAAACTTTGGGATTATTTTTATGTGTATTTCTCCTATTAGTGATTTGAGTATTACTTGGTAGAGTTGTACATATTTTTCTATTCTTTTGAGAATTGGTTTGCTCAAATAGTTTGACCACTTATTGGGAATATTTGTATGTGTGCATACATCTTCATATACACACATACATGTTTGTGTGTGCAATTACCTACACATTGTCCTGTTCATGAAATCTCAGATAACTAGAATAGGAAATTTTGAAAGCAAAGAGAGGTTATTTTGATGTTGTGAGTGTGTGTATTTATACACATATACATATATATGTACTTATGCATACAAAATATATAGGTATATCTATGCATATAGAGACATTTATAGACTATCTCTAGCTATACATATACATCTATATTTGTTCATTGTTTATGTCTACAAGCCTCTTAAGGGAATAGCAAGGAAGAGAGATAAGAACTGTGGGTTGAGACCCAGTACAACTGGATTCTGATTCTCCTTATTTTATCATTACATTTCTATGTGATGTAGGTGAGTTATTTCAGTTCTCTCCAAGCCACTGTCTCCTCATTTGTCACGGGCTGGTGATCTATTACATGTGATTCCATCCTTTCATATTCGCCACATTTAGCCACTCACAGGCAATTATAATGTAAACTCTTTTCAAGGAGGAACCACCTTACTTTTTTTTTTGTATCTCCAGGGTTTAATGTCTTTCCGGGCTTCATTTTTTGTTTTTGCTGTTCAGTTTAACTCTTTCACATCCTTGCTTACCTTAGTTCTTGAAATGGCCTGGCCAAGAGAGAGTAAATCATAGTTGGAAGAGATCTTAGAATGAAATCAAACATTGACTAGTACTTACTATGTGCAGGGCACTATGCTAAAATACAAATAAAGGCAAGAAAAGTTCTCGCTCTTAAGGTGTTCATAATCTAATGGTCAAAAAATTATGTACATTCCCTAATTTTATAGATTTACAAACTCTGGCTGGAGAGAGCGAATGGCTTCATCATGTGACATAGGGAGTAGTAGGTGACAGATTTATTCAGTGGTTTTTCAGTTGCGTCTGACTCTTCTTGACTCTGGGGTTTTCTTGACAGAGATCTTAGAATGGTTTACTATTTCTTTCTCCGGCTCATTTTACAGGTGAGAAAACAGAGGCAGAGTTAAGTGACTTGCCCAGGGTCACACAGCTAGTTAAGTATTTTGGGGCAAGATTTAAACTCAGGAAGCTGATTGACTTCAGACTCAGCTCTCTATCCACTGTGACAGCTTAGATGTAAGTGGCAGGATTAGGATTCAGACTTGGGTCCTGTGAGTCCAGGTTCACCCTCCTTTCTAAACATTGTAAAGTTGAATGACCCACATAGTCACCCATACTCCATTAGAATGTGAACTTAAGAACAGGAACTATTTTCTATTTGTATTGCTAGTGCAATGGTTACCAAACTTTTTTGGCCTACTGCCCCCTTTCCAGGAAAAATATTACTTAGCGTCCCTGGAAATTAATTTTTAAAAAATTTTAATAGCAATTAATAGGAAAGATAAATGTACCTGTGACCGTCACTGCTCCCCCTGGATCACTGCAGCACCCACCAGGGGGCAGTGGCGCCCACTTTGGGAATCAAAGAGCTAGTGCTTAGCATAATTTATTGCCCATAGTAAGCATTTAATTAATGCTTTTTAAAATTCATTCTTGCATCTCTCACAAAGTAGGAACTGGGGAACTTGGGGTCTTTCTCTCTTTTTAAAATCTTTCTCAGAAGGACTTATGTCCCTCCGGTTTTTACTGTAATCAGCTGGCCCAGTTGAAATTCTCTTGCTAGGTACTGAGTCAGCTCTCTAAGGTTCCCTCCCAAAGATGAGCAGGTTCTGCTACATTAATCAAGATTTTAAGAGTCCAAATAAGACATCATGACTTGGAGTTCCTTCCAGAGTTCCCACTAACTGTCTCAAACAATCATAGCATTCAGCCTTCCTGGAACAGTATTTAACAAAGATCCTCAGGCACTCTTTGAACCTGAATTTCTTCGGAGCAAGAGATAGGAATCATAGATAATTTATGTAATCCAAAAATTCTTCCTGCCTCTAAGAAAAGAAGCACATGGCCTATAAGTTTGGGATGCTTTGTCCCCGACCCTTAGACGCAGGGATGAACAGCTGCTTTCTCAGTATTAGCCAAGTAAAGGTACACTTAGGCTTTTCATAGCAGTTCCTGGATGTCTTTTTAAAATGTCTTAGTTTAAGGAAAGGAGCTTGCATCTGACATTCTGTTTCTAGGAGACTGATAGGGAAGGAATTTTTCACAGGTCCCTGAAACGCTTCTATGGGAGCTCTGTTTGCTGGTGGAAAATATAAGCTGGAAGATAGTCTTAGAGATGTCCTCACAGGGGGGATAAAGGACAGAAAAGAGGGGGTAAATAAAAAAAAGTGAATGTATACCTTCCTCTCCCCAGTAAATGCTTAGTGAGCCAAGTCAAGGGAGAAGCAAAGGTGAAACCAAAAGGGAAAAAAAATTCAACTGAAAGTGCATAAAGATGAACTTGGCCAAAAAATACAAGGACCCACCCAAGGGAAATGCTAAGCAGCTCTAAGAAATGTGGAGGCCTTTAGGACATGCAGACAGTCAGTGAGAGGGGGATGGGAGGAGGAAAATGACATCATCTGCTGGAGATGAGGTAGAAAAAAAAGTTTAAAAAACCCATTTTCTGGTTTTTCTGATCTAAAATCCATCCCCCCAAAGGGAGCTTAGAACTAAAAAACAGAACTGGGGAAGTTAAAGGGATTATGGAGTTCTGAGGCAGTGATGTCAAGTCTCACTTCTCTGTGAGGGCCATCAAGACTTTCCCTAGGAGTCATGCCAAACAAAGAGTCTCCTGGGTTTTGGACATCTTTTCTCCAGAACAGCTGCTATTTTACCTCAACTTCCCCAACTAGGGACCAGACTTTCTTTGCCCCTAAGCCCTGCTGTGAACTCCCAATTTCATGGGATCATAGAATTAGAGTTGGAAAGTATCTTAGATGCCACTGGGTCCAGCTCCACCTTTTTCAGATGAGGAAACTGAGACACTGATGGGTTAAATAACTTGCCCAGGGTCGTACCACTACTACCAAGTGTCTAAGGGAGGGTTTAAACTCAGATCCTCTCAACTCCAAGTCTGGTGCCCAGAGAACTTTCACTTTCCTGCATCACAACACACACACACACACACACACACACACACACACACACACACACACACACACACACACTCTCCACTGGGCCACTGGAGCACTGTCCTCTTCCTATCCGAAGGTTCCTGCACTGTACAGGGGACACGGCTGGATGATAAAGGCACTCAGGCCAGCAGATGAAGTCTGACAGATGAGCCTGGGGAATTTAAGGACCAGTCAGTCAGCTGTGTCTGGAGGAGGGGCAGCTCAGTGGCTACTGCACTGCTCAGTCCTAAAATGAGATGGGCTGAAATAGTATGTGTGAAATGGAAGCAACCTTAGCAAGGGTTAGAGTGTCACTTGAGGTTAATGGAAGCAGTTAGGTTGGGATGGAGGCGGTCTTTCCTCTCCTCTTTCTCTAGTTCAATAAATCACAGACTTGCAGATTGATCATTTGGAAACTTCCTTCAAGGCCCCTGAACTGACTTAGTGTAGATTTTTACAAGGCTATGAATTTACTCTAAGCTAGCTTTATGGTTCGTTTCCTGCATCCAGTAATAAATAGTGGCACATTTTGCTCATTTAAGTACATCTTCTAAGTCAAGAATACATGGCAGGTGGGGGGGCATTAAATAAAAAAGGAGAGGTGAAAATGCTATAAATTTAGAGGACAAAGTCAAGCCCCATGGAATGCACATGATATTTGTTTGTCTGATTCCCTCCGTCTTGCTGGGAGAGGTTTGCCGATGGAAAATGTTAGGGTTGCTGTTTTCAACATGGCAAACCAGAAACTGCAATTTGCAGCTTCTGCAAAGACTGATTGCCTTATTAAGGTGTGGGATTTGCTGATTAAAGTGCAGCTAACTAAAGCAGCCTGTTAGTCTTCACTCAAACTGGCAACCGGACTAAGGTCACAGCCAGCACTGTCCCCTTCCCTCTCTCCCCCACGTATCTCTAGGGATTTCTGTAGAGATACTTTCATTTAAGTAGCCTCGGGCTTTCGATAATTTTTTATTGCCTCAACTAATAGGTTAACAATTAGGAACTGCTGCTGGATGGATCTCATATCAGGCTCAGTGAAAAGTTCAAGGAGAAAAGACATTCTACTGAAATAATGATTTTTCTATGAAAAGAGGTAAAAGAGAAGAGCAAAAGCTCACTGAGCTGGGAATGAATGGAAGCCCTTAAATCAGGGAGCAAAGGGAAAGGTTCCTTCATGCCTCATCTGTGTGACTGACTTGTTAATTCTGGGAGCTGAGCATGATTGAATGATCAGGGAGAGGGGAAGTTCTCTTTCTTTTTTACTTGCTGGAGAAAATTAATTCTTTCAGGATCCATCCCGGCTTTAAAATTTTTCTAGCTGTTCCTCACATATATAATGTTCTATCTTTGTGTCTTTACAGAGGCTGTCCACCATATCTGGAATGCATGTCTTCTTTCCTTCCTTCCTTCCTTCCTTCCTTCCTTCCTTCCTTCCTTCCTTCCTTTCTTCCTTCCTTTCCTTCTTTCAAAAATAACCATACTAATTCACAGTGACAGTGACAGAGTGACAATGACTATGTCACTTCTCTGCTCAAATGTCTTCATTAGTTCCCTATTGCTTCCAATATAAACTCTTTAGCCAGCCTTATTTGATATTACACTTTTTTTTAAACCTTACTTTCTGTTGTAAAATCAACACTAAGTATTGGTTTCAAGGCACAAGAGTGGTTAGGGCTTAGACTTCTCTGGCGAAGGGCCATCCATCCCTGACCACCATGTCTTTCTAAATTATATCCAGACCAACCTGCATAGAGATGAATGGTCCCTGATGAGGGTTCCATGGGGGTCAGCTTCAGTAACCTAATGGACACCCTCCATCTGGGAGTCCTTGTTGGTCTGGGAACAGAGGAGATTTCCTATTCAGAAGGGAATAACTAAAAATAGAGCTATTTTACCATAGTATACCATGGCATTGTGGAAATAGTGCTGGCTTTGGAGTGGAGGGGCATGTCTTGGCTACTTACTACCAGGATGACCTGAGGCAAATCACTTAGCTTCTCTGGGCCTCCCTTTCCTGTACAAGGACAGCCTCTAGTTTCCTACTGGCTCTAAATCTCTATTCCTATGTACATGTATATACAGCAGTGTTTGTCTAAGACAGACTCCACAAATGTACTAACTCAATGGGTTGCCCATCCAACTGTATAATATTCAGCATAATTGGAGTTTTTCATACTTTTAGATTTCCTGTGTGAAATTTTAGGTTGAACTAATTTAAGACATTCTTTAGTGTCTTGGAGTTTTCTGCAATCCTCACAATGTCACCCCCCCCCCCCAAAGGAGTATATGGAAAATACCCCATTCATAGGGAATTCTTCTTCTATTTGGACGTTGAGCTTGGAATCTTCCATGACCAAGGCAAATGCTTTTTTTTTTTTAAACCCTTACCTTCTGTCTTAGAATTAATATACTAAACATCAGTTCCAAGGCAGAAAAGCTAGGCAATTGGAATTAAGTGACTTGCCCAGGGTCACACAGCTAGGAAGTGTTTGAGGCCAGATTTAAAGCCAGGACCTTCCATCTCCAAGCCTGGTTCCCTATCCACTGAGCCACTTAGCTGCCCTGGCAAATACTTTTTGATGAGTAAGCATTTCCTACTTTTATATCTCATTTGATATTGTTATTGCCAATGAAAAAATTTCTTTTGCTAGTTCATCTTCTGAAGAATCTTCAATGATGTGATGAATGACAGGAAGAAGAGAATAGATTAGATTCCATTTGGGAAATTGAATGAGATTTTCAATGATCCCAAGTTGGTTCCTGAAATAAACAATAATCTTTTGGAAATCAGTAATCTTGGAGCATCTAGGAAGCACAGTAGATAAAGGGCCAGGTCTGGAGTTGGGAGGACCTGAGCTCAAATGTGGCCTTAGACACTTCTTAGCTATGTAACCCTGGGCAAGTCACTTAACCCCAATTGCCTAGCCTTTACCACTACTCTACTGCCTTAGAATCAATATTAAGCATTGATTCTAATTCTTAGGGTAAGGGTTTTAAAAAAACAACAAAGAAAATCAATAATCTTCCCATGATGCTATATGGCTGTCAGTTATGGAGCTCCACAACTAATGAAGAATCAGAATAAAGAGTAATCCAAAGGCCAACAGAGAGACATATACAAGCAGCTCTAGATTTACAGAACTGGATCATTCTACAGATCTCTAGGTAAAGCTATTTTTACATTATGTGAAGTTGTCTCTACCCGTTCACTTCACTTTGCCTGTACAACAAAGGCATAAACAGAATAATACTTTAATGTGAATCATAAAATATACTAAAAATGCAGACATTAAGTACTGTGTCATGATAATAAATGGAATTATGAAATGAAAGGCAAAGTTAATGACAAAATATGCACAGTACTGTACAGTAAAGTTAACAGGTATGCCTTGTATTGCCCCTTCCTCACTCACAGTAGCTAGTTTTTATCACTGGTAGTTGGCTGTATAACTCTTTTTATGAAACCACCAAGAGATGTTCGGAGGATGGCTCTCTTTTTCCCCTCACATATCTGATGATCGCAAGCAATATTATCCTCAGCTTATCTTTGATTTCTTTTAGAAATTCCATACATAAAGTCAAATTTGTGGAATGCACATTTATGGAAAGTGACAATTGTCCATAGTATCAATAAATAGGAAAAGCCTTTTCTCTCTTTGATGATTGGCATCCAAAAAGGAGCATTAAAAAATCAGCTAAGAAATTAAAGATTAAAAAAGGAGCTAGCTGGCCATGTCTGGAGAGTAAGACCTGTTTAGTTCTGGTGTCAGAAAAGAGAAAGGCAGAAAAGTGGCCAAACAGGGATAATGATAGAGGGTCACTTGGTGCCCTTCATTACAGTGATGGGCAAACTATGGCTAGTGGGCCAGATGTGGCCCCCTGAAATGTTCTATCCGGTTGTGTGACGTTATTCCTAATCTGATAAATACACTGAGTAGGATACAATACAATGAAACTTTGAATGAGTTGCCTTAGAAACAGACTGACAGAGGAGCATTTCCTTTCCTTTGGCCCCCTCTTTAAAAAGTTTGCCCATCGCTGGACTAGTAGGCAAGCAGTGAGCAGAGAAATCTAGGCAGCTGCCCTTTCCCCATTCAACTTTCCTCTGTTCTTTC
Source organism: Gracilinanus agilis (assembly GCF_016433145.1). NCBI lineage: Eukaryota > Metazoa > Chordata > Mammalia > Didelphimorphia > Didelphidae > Gracilinanus > Gracilinanus agilis. The sequence goes on from NC_058133.1 coordinate 357,549,625, forward strand.
AGGGAGAAGATTTAACACTAAGTTTCCTGTTCCCTGTTAAACTCATTCTTTATGATGGTAATGATATTTTGTAAGCTCCATTCCTTTAGATATAAAGGTTTGCTTTCCCTTGTCCCATAGGGAAGTCTATACTTGGAGCATGGGGGATGTAATCAGTCTGCTTTAGTTAGTTATCTTGTAGGACATAAACTGCTGGGAATTTCTCCTTTCCAATTCCCCAGGTAGTCTGACTGTAGGTAGTCTACAAGCTGTTTGTTCTGTATTTAAATTTTTAAAAAAATAAATTTCCAAAAACAGTATGTAAAATAGATCCCTGGCTTTTAATTTTTTTTCTAGCCACAAAAATGAGTTTAGAATTGTGTTATAGTTGAAGTTTTTATTTTATTTTCCACAAGGAACCAAGCAGAGAAGGGTTGGGAAATCAACAGGAAGAAAGGGCAGTGGTCAGGAGGGAAAGTCACAGCCCACACCAGCCAGTGGAGATAACCAAGGTTCATATGACTTCTATTCCTCTTTTTCTAGGTTCGGAGTGATGAGTAAGGATCTTTCAAGGAGCTGTCTGCCAGGATAGGTAGGTGTGGCAACACAGACACACAAAAGGATTGTTGGAACTGGCTCAATTGTTAAATTTTCAGTGTGATCATTTACACCATAGAAATTGGCAAACATTACAAAGCAAGACTTGATTTATTTATTTGTTGTTTGCCTAGACCTGTATTGGTGAACCTATGGCACACATGCTTGAGTGTGCTGGAGGGGGCTGCTCCCTTCCTCTCCTCCATGGGTGCCTGAGGATGTTTTTCACATGTCACACTCCTCTGCCCAGAAACACAATGGGAGTGTTTCCTCCCTCCTCTGTATGGGGTAAGATGGCTCACATTCAGCATGAGGGTTGTAGTTTGGGCACCAGGTCTCTAAAAGGTTTGCCATCACTGGCCTAGATCAAGCAAATTGTGGAGAAAATGTTAATAATGCAGATTAAACCTAGAAGTGTGTCATGTGTGCATTTTTTCTAAGCTGGCTATTAAACATTTACCAGTACACCACTGGCTGTATACCCATACACAAAATCAATCAATCAGTAAACATTTATTAAGTGCCTACTATGTGCTAGGTGCTAGGAACACAAAAGGGCAGGGCATTCCTGCCCTTAAGGAGCTTACAATTTAACAGGCAAGACAGCTTGCAAAAATATATATACAAAGCAAGCTATATACAAAGTAAATAGGAAATAATTAACAGAGGGAAGGCACTAGAATTAAGAGAGGTTAGAGACAACTTCCTGTAGAAATTGGGATTTTAGTTGAGACTTAAAGGAGACCAAAGAAGTCATTCAATAGAGCAGAAGAGAGGGAGCATTCCAGGCATAGGAGACAGCCAGAGAGAATGCCTGGAGTGGAGAGATGGAGGGTCTTGTTCATGGGACATCCAGGAGACCACAGAAAGAGAATATCTATGAGCATAGATATAGGGATACACATACACATATAGGCATACACCATCCTATATATATGAAGATAATGAATATATAAATTATATAGAGAGATGAAAGATAGACAAAGACAGAAAAACACAAAGGTATTCAGTAGAATCAAAAAGCCACATGTAGATTTTATATTGATATATAATTATATATATATCCTCTGTGCATATGTACATATATACATAATGGAATCCATCCATTCATCTATCTATCTATCTATCTATCTATCCATCCATCCATGCATCTATCTATCTATCTATCTATCTATCTATCTATCTATCTATGTACGTATCTAGAGTCAGAGAGAAGAGACAGAGTCAGAAAGGAGGGAGACTTGTTCAAGTCATGCCACTGACACACTAGCTGGGTTACCATGGAACAGCTATGTAGCCTCTCAGATAACTGTCTAAGACTAAATCACAGATCAGGTGCCATTGGATCTGCCTTGGTAGAGGAATTCCCTGTGGCTGAGAGTTCCCCATGCAGATGAATTACAATTCCAACCCCTCAAATATATAAGAATGTAACTCTTCCCTTGAAGTTGGGGTGAGAATGTCTTAGATCTACATATCCTTCCGGGATTTGGAATTTTTGCTTGTCTCCTGAGCTGAAGAATATTGCTTGGTTTGGGACTGGAGCTGGACTAAGAGGAGAGTCATTTAAAGAAGAGAGAGAATACACAGAGAGGAGGCAAGCAGCAGGGTGGTGAAATCAGCATTTCCTTTTCTCAAACTCATACCTCTCAGGAGATTGGAGAGGTGAAGGCTAAGTGCCAAGGGATAAGGGATAATAAGACATTTTTTTGCTGTTGTTTTTTTTAAATAAAAGATCTTTGATCAGGTGACGGGATTCCGGAAACAAAAAATAGAGAACTGGCAAGCCATATCTCCTGCCTCTGCCTTGCTTCAGCTAAGCCCAATTAGCATTCACTTCCAAGTACATCCTTTTGTCCTGTTAAAGACTTAAATCTTCCTCATCTAGACTAATTTTTCACAAACACCTGTGGTTGACCCTGTCCTTTGCTTTTCCTTGTGTCCCTTTGTATATAGCATGAGGGCACAGGACAGCTCTGAGAGCCATATAGAGGAGAATGGGTTTTCCTCGGGCAGGGTAGGGATCCCAACCCTTCTGTCCACTGTTAGAGTTTTGTTGATTTTGTCTTCATCAAGTCAAGGGGAGCATAAACCCTATTTCCTTTTCCTGTATTTATCCTTGTTCCAATCTGTAGCCACAGCTATGGATTATAACTCCAATTCTGACTGGCTCCTCATCTAGTCACTCATTCTGCTACTAAATCTTTACCTTTGGCTCTTGCTCCAGTTTCTTTTTTTTCTCTCCCCCCCCCCATTCATTTATTTTATTTATTTATTTATTATTATTTTTTTAAACCCTTGTACTTCGGTGTATTGTCTCATAGGTGGAAGAGTGGTAAGGGTGGGCAATGGGGGTCAAGTGACTTGCCCAGGGTCACACAGCTGGGAAGTGGCTGAGGCCGGGTTTGAACCTAGGACCTCCCGTCTCTAAGCCTGACTCTCACTCCACTGAGCTAACCAGCTGCCCCCTAGCCATTTATTTATTTTTAATTCAAAGATATTTAAAGAGAAGGGAGGCCTATTTGAGAGATACTGCAAAGGTGAAATCCACAGGCTTTGGCAATAGCTTGGGTATGGGGGATGAGAGATAGTGAGGAATCCAGAATGACTCCTAGGCTTTCAGCCTGAGGGACTATGAAGATGGTGTTACCTTCTGCAGTAGGGATGGATACACACACATACAGAAAGAGAATATCTATGAATATAGATGTAGGGGCACACATACACATATAGGCATACACCCTCCTATATTTATGGTTCACTACACTTCCAAAGGCAGAATTACTACAAAATTTTGCCTTGAAATCTATCTGATTAAATCAGTGCTTTGACATTAGAGATATCTAGTGTTATGTTTAGACCAGACCTGTGATTTCATCCCTATAGAGAACTGACAGTCAGGAAACACTTACAATACAAATTGGCACCCACTCTGTGACTTAAAGAGTTGCCTGGATACTGAAAAGTTAAGTGACTTGCCCAGGATCATACAATCAGTGAATGTCAGGAACAGGACTTGAACTGAGCTCTTTCTTACTCAGAGACCAGCTCTCTCTCTACTATTTCTCACTATCTGTTATATCAACACCTACCTACAAAAAACCCAATGTGTAGTCTTTCTATGTTTATCTTCATCAAATAGTGATAATTATTTGTCAAAGGCATAATTGCCCCTCTCCACACAATGTGGAAGGAGGGAAAAATTAAGGGTTGGAGGCCAGCCTTTTTAGAGATAGGACACTGACAGTTCCCAGTTGACAGAAATAATAAGTCTAAGTTTTATCTTACAATTCCCACATAATCCTCCACTGGGGTTACATTTCAGGCTTCTACCTACTAATAAAAGGTAGCTTTAGGGGACTATCCCTAAAGCCTCAGGGAGAAAAGCTGATTAAAGAAAAGGGAAGCAGCATGATTGCCAGCTGCCATAATCCTAAACATCTGGAAAGACAGTCTCCTAGGGCTGATCCATTTTGGTGGCTCAAAAAATCTTCTCTATCTACCTTTGGTCTTTTATTGGATGGGGGGTGTGGAGGGCAAAGAAATAAAATATATAAACATGGAAATAATTTTTAACAATCGATAGTGTATTCAATGATTTTTTTCCAAGCCTATTAAATATGAAAAAGATCAAGGACCTAAGGTGAGATGAGCTAGAAGTGTGCTCGTGTGACTTCCTCCTCTTGGAAGAATGATACTAATTAATTTTACTAACACTGATGACTGTGCAACTGGACCTCACTAAATCCAATTCATGTGCAACTGAAGACATCAACCCATGATGTCTTCGAAAAAAAAAGACTGAACAAAAAATAAATGCCTGGATGCGGCTAGATGGCATGGTGGATAAAGTGCTGGGTCTGAAGTCAAGAAGACCCATCTTCTAGAGTTTAAATCCAGACTCAGACTCTTACTAGCTGTGCGATCCTACACAAGCCACTTATCCCTTAACCTTGTTTGCCTCAGTTTCTTCATCTGCAAAATGAGCCAGAGAAGAAAATGGCAAACCGCTCCAATATTTTTGCATGAAAACTATAAATGAGGTCATGAAGCAGGACGCTATTGAAATGATTGAACAACAAGAGGCATCGAGAAGGGGGCTCACAATCTGGGATCCCTGTGAGGCAAGAGTATGGAGGCAAGACTATGCCATAGGTTCTCAGAGTCAGAAAAGACCTCAGAGCCATCTGTTCCAGCTCCACTTTATAAATGAAGAAATCTAAATGGGGGTGGAGGACAGGGAGTATAGTAAAATGATTTGTCCAAGGTTATATAATGAATAAGTGACAGAAGCACAATTTGAACTCAGGTCCTCTACCTCTCAAACCTGTGGAGTATACTGTGCTATGCTTTTCCCAAGCCTGGGGCTTCCCACTTAGCAACTAGATCAAGATACCAGATAGGAGTGAAGCAAGAGACAGTCCTATAACCCAGCTAGTAGTAGGTTCTCACTCCAGTTTCTTTCCCACCCTTCCCTCCCCATTTCTTTATTTATGGAACAAAAATTAATTTCTTTCCTTCCCACCCTGCCCCATTCCTCATCATAGTAAAAAAGAAAAAGAACATCTTCATAACAATCCTTGTAACCAGATTTATGAGATCAGGTAGGAACAAGGTGAAGCCAGGAGTAGGAAGCAGCACATGTCAGAATTCTGGGACCAGAATGAATCAAAGGTGCTGAGGCTCTCTGGTTCTAAGAACTGATCAAGTGAGAATAGAAAAACTGGAAGATGAGGATCATTCTGTTGATTTTGTCTTCTTCAAGTCAAGGGGAGCATAGACCCTACTTCCTTTTCCTGTCTTTATCCTTGTTCCAATCTGTAGCCACAGCTATGGATTATAACTGATTCTGGCTGGCTCCTCTTCTAGTCATTCATCCTGCTACTAAATCTTTACCTTTGGCTGGTTCTTGCTCCAGTTTCTTTTTTTTTTTTTTCTCTTTTTCCCTCATTTATTTATTTTTAATTCAATTACATGTAATAATACTTTTCAAAATGCTTTTCCCAAAATTATGAGATCCAAAGCATCTCTCTTCTTCCCTTCCCTCTTCCCACTCAGAGATGGTAAGCAATTTGATCTGGACCATACATGTAGCATCATTTTTGCCTCAGAACCAGCATGGTACAGTGATAAGGACATTAGTTTATACTTTATTTTAAAATAACTTTTTATTGAACAAAAATTAATTTCTTTCCTTCCCATCCCCTTCTCACTCTCCATCAGAGTAAAAAAGAAAATCCTCGTAACAAATATGAAAAGTCAAGTGAAACAATTTCTACATTGGCCACATCCAAAAAATGTATGTCTCATTCTGCTGCATGAGTCCACCATCTCTGCTCGAAGATGGGGTTCCTCTGGAACTGTGGTTGGTCGAAGCATTAATCAGAGTACTCAAGACCATCAGAGTTGTTTGTTTTTACAGTGTTTTGATTATATAAATTATTCTCCTTATTCTTCTCACTTCCCTCTGCATCAATTCATATGAGTCTTTCCAGATTTCAGTGAAGCTATCCTTTTCATCATTCATTATGGGTATAATAGCATTCCATTTCATCCACATAACATAATTTGTTTAGGCATACCCTAAATGGAGGGGCACCCCCTTAGTTTACAATTCTTTATAATTACAAAAGAACTGTATATAAACATATATATGTATATAAACTGTACATAAACTATAAACATTTTTGTACAGTTGGGTACTTTTCCTCTTTCTTTGATCTTTTTGGGGCTATAGGCCTGGCATTGGTATTGCTGGTATATCTGTCACTTAATACCTATATAAACTTGGGCAAATTATCTCAACTCCTTGGGCTTCGGTTTCCTCATGAATAAATGAATGAAAGACTGAAGCATGCATTAAAATGCTTACTATGAGCAAAGCACTGTTGACTAGACCACTAAGTGGCATAATAGATGGAGCATTGACCTGGAATTAGGAAGACCTGAATTTAAATCCAGTTGTGCATACTTATAAGCTGTGTGACCTTGGATAAGTCTCTTATCCTAGGTTTTGCATCAGTTTCCTCAACTGTAAAATGGGGATAATAATATCTACTTCCTAGGGTTGTTGGAAGAATCCAATGAAATAGTATTTGTAAAGTGCTTAGCACAGTGTCTGGGCACATAGTTGGTCTTTTTTTTTTAAACCCTTATTTTCCATCTTGGAGTCAATACTGTGTATTGGCTCCAAGGCAAAAGAGTGGTAAGGGTAGGCAATGGGGGTCAAGTGACTTGCCCAGGGTCACACAACTGGGAAATGTCTGAGGCCAGATTTGAACCTAGGACCTCCTGTCTCTAGGCCTGGATCTCAATCCGCTGAGCTACCCAGCTACCCCCAACACATAGTTGGTCTTGATAGATGCTTGTTTCCTTCCTTCCTAGATGGCTTCCAGTTCCTTACAGCTCTAAATCTGGGGTCCTCTGATGCTGATTCTAGACCTTTGCTTCACAAGTCTCCATCCTTGACTCTTCCCTCTATTTCATTTATATGAAGAGATACTCTTAAAACAATGCATCGGGATAAAATGACCAAACAGACAAAACACCTAGACCTGTATAAATTCCATTCTTTATTAAAAATACAGAAATAATTCTTACAGTAATAACAGAAAATATTGCCTTTTTGTAGAACATAAAGGTGAAGATTTGGGACCCTTACATTAATCACACCTGGGCCGCCATGACACAAGATTGGAAAAATACCACCTTGAAAGTAAACTGGGACAATTAAAACAAAATTAAAACCATAATGACCAGTAGTAACTCATTTAATTCAGGCTCATACATCTGGGCACAATACGCCGCTAGCAGTCACTGTACAAGTAAGTATACATTTAAAACATTCCTCTAAATAATAACAGGAATTTACTCAAAGAAATACAAACATCATAGATGGAGAAAATAAAACACAACAGAAAACAATGAATAAGGAGTTCATCTTGGCATGTCTGATACTGTAGAGAATATTTCTTATAATACGGTACATTATTAAAATGGAAATAACCAACTCGTCCACAATGAACAAATTCCCTTTGGGGGGACGGAGGCCTGTTCACTTGTGTAGATGAGAGATCTGAGTGTGAATATCTTTAGGAATACTGTGCATGTGCTCACAGACATAACCATGTACAAAACAAGGGTGCTGCTCTCTGTGGGAACAGAGTCTGAATCTATCTCACAGTCAGATGCCCATTCTCTGTTCTTTCTGGGGTTGTTTTTAGGAACTAAGAGAACTATAGCCACAATGCCTTTATCAGGTGGTTTTCTCAGGATGGGCAAGGTCATCTCTCCCTGGAATTACCTTCAAATAAGTATGAAAATTTTCCATTTGAGCCAGTTTTATCTTCTATTTGCATATTTTGCTAACTGAATATAGCACAGAGTTCCTGGTATGATTGTCCCTGAAATAGTGTGATTACATATAAATACTTCAGGGGAAAAAGGTAATCATTTAAATGTAAGAAAACACTGCTGGTATCATGCTCCCAAAGAGTAAAAATTCAATAGCCTATTTTTACCCACATGGTGCTTTTTCTCACACCTTCACTCCAATGGAAATTTGCCAAATTATTCCATTTTTTACTGAAATTCTGTGTTCAAGTCCTGTCTTTAACATATTGACTGTAATTTTGGGTAAATCCCTTAACTTCTCAGCATTCTATGCAATATTCTAGGGCTATAACTTGCAGGAAAAGTGCCAGCCTTCATTGGAAGAAGGAATTTCCTCACTGAAGAGTTCCCCATATCATTGAAATTATCTAGTCCCCATCCCTATTAGTATCACCAAATTCCTGCTTTGCAAGAATCAATCATTTAAAAAATAGTAAAAGTCCTAAAGTCTTGTCCCATAATTTACATCCTAGGGTATTGCTCTTTGGGTACTTCTAAACTGAGCCTTGTATTAGAGGAATACTCCAGGATTGTAGCAGGTCTATAACAAAGAAAATCACCCATGATAGTGATGGTGAACCTTTAAGAGGATCTGGTGATATGAGAAATGTCCTCAGGTGCCTATGGAGAGGGGGAGGGGAGCAGTCCAGCCCCACATCTCTCTGACTTTCTAGTAATGAACTCTAGAGAACTCTTTGCTGGGACAATGTCATGCATGCTCACAGAGAGGACTCTGAGTGCTCTCTCTGGCACACGTGCCATAGGTTCACCACCATGTCTCCATGAATTCCTAAGAAATTAGAAATTTTGTAATAGCACAGAAAGATCTTGATCAGCAGGACCTTGAAATTAGCTAACAACATACAGGCTTAGGGGTAACTAGGTGGTACAATGGGCAGAAGGCTAGACCTGGAGGCAGGAGGACCTGGGTTCAAATCTGATCTCAGATACTTGCTAGCTGTATGACTGTGGGTGAATCACTATTTGCCTGTCCTTGCACTTCTGTCTTTGAGTTGTTATTAAGACAAAAGGTAAGAGTTAAAACAACAACAATGTGAAGACTTATGTCAGGCTATCTTTCTATTGGACCCTTAAAATGAACACATGAACACTCACACACACACACACACACACACACACACACACACACACACACACACACACACAAAACTACTTTGAAAAAAAAGCTATTAGCACCAAGAATACTGGTAGCCTGAGCTATAATGACCCATAGCTAAGGCAAGAGAGAAAAAGTGGTTGACCTAGTTCTTGTCTTTCCAGGACAAGGAAAGACTTGAATTCTCATTCTGCTATCTAGCCATTTCTTAGAGCACAGTTTAAAGAGATGAATCCAGGCAGGAAGAGGTGCAATTGCCATACTCTCTGGTGGTGGACAGCAATCTGGAAGTACCACTTGCCACAGGTGGTATCATGGAGAAGAGGGAGCAAAAAGGTGGAGACCTGAGCTCAGCTTGGGCACAAGCTGAGTACAAGAATCTGACAATAATGCTATTGGCTTATAAAGAAAACAGTGCTTTAGTCTACAACACCCAAAACCTTGATAATAAATTTCTAAACTTAAAAAGAGCCTTTTCAGCCATTTATAACATTTCAGATCTCTTGGGCACAGAAGATACAGAATAAACAATTTCCAAATGAATTTAAAGCATAAGATCTTTGTACACTGGGTTTTTCTTGGTATATGACCTATTGGTGATATGCTTCAACACAAGAATCAGAGATCTGCTCTATGAAAACTAGGCATAAATTTCAAAGTATTTGCAATATGTGATGAGGGAAAAGTTGGTCTGTATAGAACCAGAGGCAGTCAATATGGGGAGCACCAGGGTAACTTTCCCGAAGCTCATCAGCTCCTTTCTGAATTTTGTAGTTAGAGAATCACCTGGCGATAGGGGTGGAGGTGGGAGATGAAAGGTTATGACTTGCCCAGGGTCCTATAGGCAGTAGAATCAGAGGAAGGATTTGAACTCGTCTTCTAGACTCTGAAGCTAATTCTCTGCCTTCTATGAAGCACTGCCTGTTGTCAAGTTTAATATTATACTTAATGTTCTTTGAACTTAACATAATCAACAGAAACAAAAACTCCCCTTCCCTCAACTCTCAGGATACCCCTCTCTACTCCATACATTTTTCTTTTCCCCAGTAAAGAGAAAGGTTGCCCTTTAGAAGAAATCTAAGGACATCCTGGTTGATATTTATTTCAGACCCATCTTAGATGTGTCCGTTTCCCAGCAGGGTCAAAATTATCCAGGCTTTCCTCTCTAGGAAACTATCATTTAATCATTTCTATGGGGTTTTGGGGACAGGGAGATGGATAAGGGGTTGGGGGTGGGGGTGGCGTATAAATGTCCTCCTTCAGTATTGCACAAGCCTTAGTTGAAGAGGTAAAAGCATCAGAACAAAAACTATGAAGACAAATCAATCAAAAGAACACACACTTATGAGACAAATGACCATTCCACTCTAATATATGACCCATCGAAGAAAGTTATAGACTCTGTCTCGACTCTCTCATAACCTACTTCTGCCCTAACCATTTCCTGTTCTCTGTTCAAGTGGTATACATTAGTGGTGCCTTTCTAAATGGACAATGTGATAGAGTGGAAAGGGTACTGACGTTGGGAGTCAGAAGACCTAAGTACCACTACAACTTGTTAATTGTGTAACTATATCCATTTAAATTCTCTGAACCTCAGTTCCTTTATCTGTGAAATGGCAATAATAATGCTCGTGTTACCTACTTCAATCAATCAATCGACAATCATTTATTAAGCATCTACTATGTGCCAGACACTGTGCAAAGCACTGAGGATGTAAGAAGAAGGCAAAAGATAGTTCCTGTCCTCAAGGAGCTTACATTCTAGTAGGGAGAGTCATCATGCAAATAAATATATACAAAGCAATCTATATACAGAATAAATAGGAAATAATTAACTGAAGGAAGGCACTAAGATAAAGGGAGGGTTGGAAAAGGCTTTCTGTAAGAGATGAGATTTTAGCAGAGACTTAAAGAAGTCAATGTTATGTGAAGAAAGTATTTTTTAAACTGTAAAATTACATATGAATATGTTAATAGAAATTATTTCTCTGGAACACAGAACAACATGGATCCATAATTGGGAATTTTTTCCTGCTAATTAACATTTAATCAGTAGTGAGTAGTACAGAAATCATTGTAGGTATGAACTTCAAGGGAAAGGTTTTGATCCATTCCACGCCCCACACCCAATCTGGGTCTTATCCCTAGAGCAGTGATAGGCAAACTTTTTAAAAGATTTTTTAAAACTTTTTAAAGAGGGGCCAAAGGAAAGGAAATGCTCATCTGTCAGTCTGTTTCTAAGGCAACTCTTCCAAAATTTCATTGTATTGTATCCTACTCATTGTATTTGTCAGATTAGGAATAATGTCAGGTGGCCAGATAGAACATTTCAGGGGGCCACATCTGGCCTTCAGGCCATAGTTTGCCCATCACTGCCCTAGAGGGTTGTAGATAAAGAGGGTCCCAAGAGAGTGGTACCTGAGGATGATTACATTACATAGTATTGTGGGCTAGGACCTTAGGGCAAGGCCAGGGATACCAGGCTCCATGGGCAGGAAATATTTATTCCTTCTGAAGTATTAAGTTTGTTCTCACCCTGAAAAGAAAGAATCATGACTCACTGTCTAATCCCTAGATCCCTGTTGGCAAATTTTTGGCATGCTTGCCAGAGTAGACTGCTCCACTTCCTTCCACCACCCCTGAGGATATTTTTCACATCATCCACTCCTCTGCCCAGCAGCCCAATTGGAAAGCTTCCTCCCTCCCCCTGTCTGGAGTTAGGGAGGGGCTCAGATGTATTGTGAGGGTTGTACTTTGGGCACCCGGTCTCTAAAAGATTCACCATCACTGCCCTAGATGTTGGAGCCTTGAATCAAAGCCCGATTCCCCTTTGGAGTAGTTTTGACTCTGTTAGTGGCAAAGTACAAGCTGTGAGCTTAGGTTAACTTTCTCATGTTTCCCTAGAAAATGATAAATTCTAACATCCTGTGTTGGTAATGGAGAATTCAGCAGGCCGACTTTTAATCTACACCTAATGAAAAGAGGGTTTATAGGATGATGAGATAAGGGAGATAAGGGGCAAAGGCAAAAAGATAATGTCTTGAGTTGGAATGAGAAAAAGAGGTGAAATTCATAAGAATTTGAATGGAAAGAGATTTAGAAGATGATGATGGGGGCAGCAAGGTGCCTCGAGGCTGGAGATGGGAGGTCCTGGGTTCAAATCTGAATTTAGGCACTTCCTAGCAGCAAGTAACTTAACTTCATTTGCATGTTCCTTATTGGTCTTCTTTTTTGGAAACAATACTTAGTATCAATTCTAAGATGGAAGGGAAAGGAAGGGAAGGGAAGGGAAAGGAAGGGAAGGGAAGGGAAAGGAAGGGAAGGGAAGGGAAGGGAAGGTGAGGGGGTAAGGGGAAGGAGAGTGTAGATA
>NC_058133.1:357562462-357581239 GCF_016433145.1 Gracilinanus agilis
GGGAAGGGAAGGGAAGGGAAGGGAAAGGAAGGGAAGGGAAGGGAAGGGAAGGGAAGGGAAGGGATTGATTCTCTATTCTCTACCTCTTCCTAGCCACATATTGCTAAGTTTTATAAACTATAAAACCCAAGACAGTTGTATCATACAGTAAGGAACAAAGAAAATAACGGTGTAGAAGAGAAAGGAAGGTTTTTTTTTTCTCCTGTCCAAAACATAGTATCAAAGAGATTTTCTAGCTGTGTGATCTTAGGCAAGAAACTTTGACGTCTGTTTGCCCCAATTTCCTCAACTGTAAAATGAAGATAACAATAGCATCTACCATGCAAAGTTATTGTGAAGATCAAATGAGATAATATTTGTAAAAAGCAGAGTGGATTTGAACCCACAGAATACTTTGAACCTAAAATAGCTATTTTGGAAGGGAGAGGGAGACAGAGAGGGAGAGGTATTCCAAGTACTAACGTTGTTTATGGGAAAGCAGACACTACCTAGCCCCTGCCATTCTGTTTTTCGTAAGGATGGATGTGTATGAATTGAAATTAAAGCTGAGCTCAACCCCATCATATAGAGCAGGGGTCGGCAACCTTTTTGGCCATGAGAGCCATAAACACCACATTTTTTAAAATGTAATTTCATGAGAGCCGTACAGTGCTCACAGTGTACGCTCCTGTAACAGTGCCTGAAAAAAAAGTTGACTTTATGGCTCCTGCAGAAAGAGCCATATCTGGCCCTCAAAAGTGCCAGATATGGCTTGAGAGCCATACATTGCCAACCCCTGATATAGAGATTCAGTCCTAAGTATCAGAAGATCACATTCACTCTTCCAATGGTGTCCACCGACCAGTCAAAATTCAAATCCTTCCAAGAAAGGAGACTATGAGTGAAGAGAAAGGGAGAGGGTTGTTCAGCTGCCCTTCTTACTCCGGGTGAATGGCATATGCAGTCTCATTCAGGTGGGGCAAGAGTCACCCTATGAATGTCACTGTAACTTTTTATCTTCCTTTGCCCTTCCCTTACTCGACTTGAAGAGGCTGTATCATGGGAAATCCCCAGATTCCCAATCCAACCCCTACTGGAAGAAGTTGTATGCTGCTGCTGCTTTGCAACATAGATGAAACTTAGGAATTATTAAAATAAAAAAACCAAAACACCCATCAGAACAGAATGTAACTAGTAGTTTCTTCCTGGGAAAATCTTTAAGCCTGGCAGTTTTGCCAAATTTGAGATGTTTTCAGAAGGCACTCACCCCATAACTGGACGATGATAACTGAACAAACTACATATTCCATAAATGTTTTCTTTTTTAAAAAATCTGGCTGTTACATCGGATCTCTGGATGTTTCTTTCTAAATAAAAAAAGAGCAGTACACTGAAAAGCTGTCCACAAAACTCTCCACCACTCCCTTCTTCTACCCCACATTCTATCTCTGCCAATCCTTTGTCACACAACCTAACTTGGGTCATCCCCCGTTAACAGGAAGAACAGACACTCTAAAGAGCAAACTTGTGCGTCTATTGTCAATTACAATAATTGGTTTCTTTAAACTAAGTTGGTTCCAGAATTAGTGAGGGCAATTAGAAGAGATTCTGTTTCATTCAACATTTTCCAATGTAATAACAGTTGTAATCAAAGCATAAAATTTTACAGATTCGTAAACCCAAATGCACATACTCATATGTTTATGTGCTTATAGGCAGCTTTATAGCTAGGTTTTAAAAAGTCTCTTGGTTGCCCCAAATTTTTTATGAGCTCACAAAATTTTCACTGCCTCTTTTTTCCATGACAAGGATGCTACATCTGATAAAGTGACCTATCCACATTTCAATTTTTATTGAAAGCCTTCCCTTTGAAAAGCAAGAGAGTACTCTTGGAGGCTCAATCTCAGATCTATTGGCAATCTTTAACTCACATGGAGAACTAGAGGCTTAGCTACCGACTTTTGAAAAGTCTGCCTCTCTTTGCCATGGAGCGATGGAGGACAATTCCAGAAAACCGCTTCCATATTGAGCAAATTGGTTTGGTCCCCATCATGACTCATATACAAAAAGGCATGATTTTTCATACGAGAAAGAACTTTCTAACAGCTATAGTTATTCAAGAGTGAGCTCCCTATTACCGGAAGTGGTCAAACAGAAAATCGCTATTCTGTCTGGAATGTTATAGAGGGGATTTATGTCTGGGGAAGTGGTTTAGACTTGATAGTTTCTAAGGAGTCTTAGAGTTTTAAGATTCCATGAGGCAAGTAGGTGACCCAGTGAATAGAACACTGGGCTTACAGTCAGGAAGACCAGAGTTCAAATCTAGCCTTTCAGATACTTATTAGTTATATAACCCTGGACATGACATTTAACCTGTTTGCCTCAGTTTCCTCAACTGTAAAATGTGGTTAACAATAGCACCTATCTCCCACAGTTGTTGTAGGGATCAAATGAGATCTTTGTAAAATGCTTGGTGCCATCCTAGCACATAGTAGGTAATTATTGTTTTGTGTTTCTTTCCTTCTTTTCCATGATTCTGTGGTTTATAGTAGAGAAATGAGTTTCAATTCAAGGCAGTTTACTTTAATTGACAGTCAGTGGGGATGAGTTATCTTGTTAGCACACTCTAGGTTATGGAGCAGCAATGGAGCAATTATGTTGGTTTTTATGATGAACTTCTTATAACAGGCATGAACAAGTAGTCTGGACTATCCATTTATACACCCCACTCTAAGAACTAATTTATCCAGCTAAAATGAAACAGAATAATTACTTTGGGAGTGTGGATTGTTGTTGTTCAGTCGTTTTCAGTTTTGTCTGAATCTTCATGACCCCATTTGGGATTTTCTTGGCAAAGATGCTAATGTGGTTTGTTGTTTTCTTCTCTAGCACATTTGACAGATGAGGAAACTGAGGCAAACAGGGTTAAGTGATTTTCTTGCTCAGAGTCACACAGCTTTTAAGTATTCGAGACCAGATTTGAACTCATGAGTCTTCTTGACTCCAGGTCCAGCACTCTATCCACTGTACCATCAAACTACCCTAGATTAGAGCATATCTTTGTATCATCCAAGCAGAAAGATTTTTGCTTTTACTAACATAATATGGTTTGCCTGCTTAGACAATAGTCCATCCTTTAGCTGGGCTGACTCCTTCTTCTCCTCTCTAACATTTACAACATTGCCCATACAATTCTGGTGTGTCTTTTTGTACTTTGGAAACTCCCTCCATTGATGCCGATCAGCAATTCTTGAATCATTTATGATCTTAAAGAATTGCTCAGTTCACTGAGGGATAATCAACTTAGAAAGGCACAGAGCTTGTGTGAATCAGATGAAGGACTTGCATTCAGGTTTTTCTGACTCTAAAACAACCCCTCTAATTATTATGCTATACTATTTCTCTTCCTTGACTTAGAAAAAAATATATGTTAACCCTCCAGCCCTGAGGAATTGCCTCTTCCATGGAAAGTCTAGATAATGCGTGTGGGAAAGCCATCTTATCAACCAGATGAACTAATTCTAGACTTGGCTAAAAATATAAGGAGAGAATAACACAAAGCATCGTATTCATTAATAATAATAACAATAATAATAAATGTGGTTTTACCTTATGCTGATTTTGAATTAAGGGAGTTTCTTGAAACTTCGGTGTGCCCGTGTGAGAGTGACTCTCATGTAGCATGTGTGTGAAGTACATGTGTGATAATACCACTGCAACCACAAAGGAATTTACCACAGGAAGCATCACAGCTGCTGCTGATTAGCATTAGAGCCAATTACACAAAGCAAATTGTTAGCAGACATGTTTCCATAATATTTAACTGGTGGCAATGAATCAACGTGAATCCTTTTCCAGTCAATGCTAGATTTCCAAAGAATCAGCCTCCAATGATCCATGAAGGAATTGTGGATGAGGGAAGTGGCCAACCATCGCGAGGAATGGGGCGGAGGGTGCTGGGATTGCCCAGTGCTTCCTCCTCAGATAATCCTATTGGATTAGAGCAGCAGAGACGACTATGAGTAGTTGCCTGAGACAAAGCCGCCTCCTGGTTTGGCACCACAAGAAAGGAAACACTGGGTAGCTCAGAGCTCTGACCATCTATTCATCTGCCGAGCCTGCCTGTCCATGGATGTGTAAGAAGCACCATCTGGAGTATGGGTATCTTTGTGCTCGTGACTAAGTAATGTTAAAGCTGACTGGAAAACTACCGTGCTTGTCAGTTTGGGAAAATGTGAAAAAATTAATAATCTGTTCATATTATTTGACTCAACTCTAAAAGACATGGACCTTAAGGAGGTCAAAGATAGAAAGGCTATATGTGTGCATACATGTATACATACATGTGTATATATGTGTGCACACATGTGCTTATTTATGCATGTATGTGTGCATATGTGCCTATAGGCATATATAAACATAGGCACGTAGCTCTCTAGATATCTATATATAGATGCATATATGCTTGTGTATCTACATATATGCACATATTTAGAAAAATAGATACACATAAATATATACACACATATATGAGAAATGTTCATAGCAGCATTTTTTGGTATGTAAGAAAAAAAATTAGAAAAGAGGCAGCAGTGGGATAGCACTTAAGGGACAAGACTCAGGATCAAGAAGACCTGGGTTTGGGGACAGCTAGGTTGTGGATAGAGCACCAGATCTGGAGATGGAAGGTCCTGGGTTCAAATATGACCTCAGACACATCTTAGCTGTGTGACTTTGGGCATGTCACTTAACCCCCAATTGCCTAGCTCTTCCCACTCTTCTGCCTTGGAACTGATACTCACTATTGATTCCAAGATAGAAGATATGGGTTTAAAAAACCATGAAATTAAATGAATTTTTTAAGAAAGACATGAAAAAAAAGTCACATCCTGACCCTGATATATATTAACCAGCTGACAATGAACAAGTCATCATACTTCTGAATGTCCCAGGCAATTTTCTAAAGCTATAAATTATGGACATTCACATGAGTGGGGAGAATTTCCTCACTGATAGTTCCCTGTGTGGATGACATCACATGTACAGAAAAGCAACAAAAACTGAAAGCAAAGTGGGTGGCCCATCCATTAGGGAGAGTTGCTAAAGCGTAGGAAACTAATGGGATTTTATTATACCAAAGAAAATGTCAAACATGAGGAATTCAAAGGATCCTGCGAAGATTTGTAAGAAGCAATGCAAAGCAAAGAAAGCAAAACCCAGACAATAACATAGAATTTTTTATATACCTACATAGTTTTATATATGACTATGTATATGCATGATAATTACAATGACGCAAATGAAAACAATAGTTAAAGTCAGCCAAATCCAGATTAAATGCAATGACCAGGACTGGTTTCAAGAGGACAGATGACGAAATAGTCCTCCCTCTTCTCAGTAGAGAGGAAGACTATGGATGATGACTGTTGCGTACTCGGACAAAGCCATCCGTTGGTCCAGTGGGTTGGATACTGCCATTTGCTACCTGTGTGACCATGGACCAGTTCCCTTTACCTTCCTGGGACTCAGCATCTTCACCTGCATAGTAATGAGGTAGGCTAGATGATCTCTAAGGACTATTTTTAGCTCTAAATCTATGTTCCTCTGAAGCTGTGCTCTGTAAGGTCCCTTCTAGCTCTCAATTCTATGACTGGGAACCAGTGTGGTAGAGTGCAAAGGAGTTTGGGGTTTGTAATTGGGGAGGGGGGGTGGGGTTAAATGCTGCCTAAGATACTAGCTAGTAAGAATCAGATGAAGGACTTGAATCCAGGTTTTCCTGATTCCAAAACCACCCCTATGGTTGTCATGCTATGTTGTTTCTCTTATTGACTTAGAGAAAATATATAGGAACCCTCCATCTTTGTGGTCTTGGGCAAATGGCAACCTTTCTGAGTTTCCCTTTCTTTAGCTACCTCCCAGCTAGGATCTTGCGTCCCCAACCTCAGCTCAGTGCTCATCTTTCTCCAACCTACGCATCCTCTTTGGTTCTTCTGAGTGATTTACCCATTCTAATTTCCCACCCAAAAGAAAACCACTGGCAGTGCCATTAAACAAGAGCATCAGGAGATCCTATATTCCTGGAGGGATCTCCCTCCCGTGTTCTTTCAATATTCCTGGAAGGGTTTCTAGGGTCTTACACAGCATGCTTGTTCCCTGAGGAGGGAAGCCTCTCCTCCAGCATTCACAATGAGAGGAAGATGAAATGCATGGCAGCCTCTCGCTGAGGATGGATAAGGCAAAGAAGGTCTCCAGAGAGAAGCACGCCATGGATGCAGCAGTGCCAGCCTGGCTTAGTGAAGCCAGGACAATTGGGGGAAACCCCATATGTATCCTCTGGGATAAATTCCCTCAACGGCAAGGTCTAGTAAATAGGTTATTGGATTTGAAATCAGGAAGATCTGGATTCCACCTCCCACCTGCCTTCATGACCCTGGGCAGATCACAACCACTCAGCCTGAGATTCATCATCTGTAAAATGAGGAGCTGGCAGTAAAAGGTGAGATTGTTTACTAAGGGTCAGCTGGCTGAAAGGTCTTAAAAGCAATCAGCCTCAGCATAGCTAAGGCTAATCTGTAAGCTGGGCGCTTATTTAAAAGCCAAGTAGCTGTTATATAGAATGCTACTTTTTCTAAGTCTGTTTCAGCAACAGTTGTAGGAAAAACAGAAAGGGAGGGAAAAACTCACAGACTTTACCTAAAATCTTCATAAAAAAAAGAACATTCACACTTATTAAATATTGAAAATGCCTGAGGCAATAGAAACGTCTCTTGATTCCTTTAAAGTATCTAACAGATTCGTGCCATTGGTTCCGAACTCATGCACACACCCAGTCACACATGTATCACGCACATACACATATACCCATTCTCACACACCTGTTCTAAATGATGCAAAAATATGTCTTTATTGGCTACAATCTGAAGCAAAAGCTATGGAATGGAATACCAAGTAACCTAATTTGTACAAGCGTGAGGCCTCCACACAGGCTCTCATTTGGAAGGGAACGACATCTGTGTTCTGACTCTATAAAAGCTTGTTCAGTGAAAATAGCCTGACGTGTTTTACAAGGCAGAGCTATTTAGCCGCCTGGTTTGACAAGACTTTTGAGAGGGGGAAAAATTAATTATAATTGCAATCTTGCTACAACAATTTGGCCTCCTGATTGAATTCCAGTGCAAAAAAAAAAACAGGCTGGGAGGAGTTTGTTCTCAGATCGGTCTCCTATACATAAGGGCAGCATCCGTTTTATGAGCGATGGAATTGGTGAAAAGTCAAACATTAAATTCTCTGGGTTGGGAGTTTGTGGGGTCCAGACCGAGGTGGCATCTCAAGCTTTGTGTGGGATTCGGTAGGAAAATGGGACTCGGATTTTGTTTGAAACTGAAATGAGGCAAAAGCATTGTTCTCCCGATAAACGAGTGTGAGTGCAATTTCAGAAGAGTTTTGGACTGACTGATTATTGTTTATTTCGAAACGGGGTTGCAGGAAGTACGTGGGGATGGGGAGGACTGGGGAGAAGTCGGGGAGAGACAATGTGAAGGGATATCAGGGAGGATATATATTGAAAGTATGAAATGAGGTATATATTTGTGGAAAAGGAATCAAAAGATCAGAGTGCTACCAAGACCATAACACTTTGAAGAAACCAGATTGTCTTAGAATTACCTAGCATTCATGTGGAGAATGCCTCTTTATATGCACTGAACTGCTCTGAATATGTACAGTGGCATTTAAGGGAAGCGAGTCAATTTATTATACAGCAGTAATTGTATGGATTTACCAAACCTGTTGAGGACTGAGTCAATTTATTCCCCAAAAAGTCTTTATTTCTCGGTCCCAAGCCTGATTAAAAAGACTTTTTCATCTCTGGCAAAAAGTCAGCATTCATTGAGGCAAAATGGAGTCCACTTGCAAAGTTTGATTTTTAGGTCATGTTCACAACTAGAAAACTCAAGACTCTCATTTGAGCAAGTTTAAAAAAAAAAAATCTCCACCTTCCTTTCCCCTTTCCCACTTCTGAGTCAGTCTTCAGTGAAAGAGGATGTCGGTATGGAGGTATTTCAGATGTTTAACCATGAAGCCAATTTCTCCAAAGTTCCCTCATCCTTCTGGGGTTGAGCATTTCTAATGGTGTTCAAAGACATCTTGCCTTGATTATAGGTAGCCAATCTGCTATTTAGGTTTCTTCTGCCTCTAAAACTCCTAGGAAAGGCACAAAACTTGCCAAATTATGGACTCCTTTACTGTTCTGGATCCTCTTTGAGAAAATGTGATTCACTTAGAAAAGCTCAAATCACCTTTCTAAAGGATTCAGGTTTTCCAACTCAATGAGAGAAATGCAAGAGACAGAGAGGGAAAGAAAAAAGTGTTCAACCCCCTCCTGTCCCATTAAATTATAGACTATATCATTCTCCTGTTGGACAGAGCTGTGAAAGTGGTAGAAAATCAATTTTTGATATCCCTTCATGGTGGGGAGAGAAAATCTATTTGTAAATTGAATACAGACCTAAAACACCATATCTGTGTTATGTGTTAAAGACTAATGAAATTAGCCACAGTTCCAACTACAGTCCAGCAAGGATATTTGTAGGTCAGTGCTTTCTAGGTTCAGAACTTGGTTTAGACTTTTTGCATTTTCCAGTCGACCATCTGTGGCTCACTCTTTCTGAGATATTTTTGTAATAGAATCAGAGATCCCTCTAGAAATGGCACCAGAAGGGAATGCTCCACCCAGTTCAATGTGGTAAAAATATTTCATCGAAAGTCTTATTGTTGATACATGGCTGTTTCAGTCAGCCAGGTTGCCAGCTAGTCAGTCAACAACAAATAGTGCGCACAAAATAGAAGCGCTCTCTTAGCCTGTTGGCTAATCAGTCAGTCGTTCAGTCCTCAGTCACTCAATTAAACAGACAGTCAAAAAAGCAATCACTCAAACAGACTGACAGTCGGCCAGTCAACAATTAAAAGAGCATGAAGCAGAAGGACTCTCTTTGCCTGTTGGTCAGTCACTCAGTTAGACAGAGAGATAGTCAGCCAGCCAGTAAAACTGTCAGCCAGTGAGCCAACAATTACTGAGCATGAAAAAGCACCACTCTGGATTTTGGTTTCTTTGCTGGTTGCATTCTCTGGTTCTGATTGTGGGTTGATTGGGCTAAGAGCCAAATGCAAAGGCCAGATGCAGTTCAGAAAAATGACTATTTTCTCTCACCAACACTGTATAAGAGCTATATTGTGAAGTTCAAATCTTGAAAGTTTATTAAAAGTCTCCCCTCTAGTGGGACAACAAGGTATTTCAACCAGCAGAAGGACACAACTCCTCTTCTCTTCTCTTCTCTTCTCTTCTCTTCTCTTCTCTTCTCTTCTCTTCTCTTCTCTTTTCTCTTCTCTTCTCTTCTCTCCTTTTCCTCCTTACCTTTCCTTCTCCTCTCCTCTATTCTCTCCCCTTCTATTCTCCTTTCCTCTATTTTCCTCTCCTCTATTCTCCCCTCCTCTCCTCTCCTCTCCTTTCTTTTTTTTGGAAAGCAAAAGAATTCAAGTTTTCCAGATAGTGCAAGACAAAGAAGTCATTCTCAAGCGACATCTCTGACAGCTGAACCAAGCTGACTAACACTGGAAATGTCCCAGGAGATGTACGTAATGCTGGGCAGTGCTGCTGTTGGCACTGGTTGGAATGGCAACACCTTTAATAAACCAGGATTACTCCTTCACCACCCTCTGCACAGAGTCTGTCAGGGTTGTTTTCTCTTTTTAATCTCTTTGTAACCCCCAAGGTGTCTCAGAGGGCTTTCACATCCAGTGTTCTTACTTTTGGGTTACAAAAATAAGGCATACTTTAAGAACAGTAATCATATATGGAATGTTTAAAATAATCATTAAGGTTTTTGTACCTTTTTTGCAACTTGTTCACATAATACAGCCTCTTTACAAAGGCCAGACTTGATTTTTTTTAACAAAAAAGGTAAAGATGTACGAATTTTTAAAACAAAGTCTTTTTTTTTAGGAGAAAATAATTTTGTGGTTGGAGTCATACATTGGTAAGGCAGCGAATTACCTTGAAGTCTACCCTCTTATTTGATGTCAACATCTGGCTTCTATGCTCTAGAGAATCTCAGAACTTAGACTGTTTGAGTTTATCGATGTGGTAGCAAAGTTTCAGTGCCGGCCCTAGTTTCAGGCCCAGGTATTTCATGATCATGTCACTCTTCAGCAGCAATAATGCATTGCCATCAATTTCCTAGTTGAAAGAGAGAGACAGAAACAGAGAGAGAGGGAAAAAAGAATCAGAGACTGAGAATATTTGAGAGTTTGTTCATATACTTGGAAATATTTTTCACCTCTATTTTCTTTTTATAAACATGTATTATTTCTTCTTCCTACCTCACCACCTCCAACTGAATAACAATCGCAAAACACAAAAAATAAAACCCTCATAACAAATGTACAGAGTCCAGCAAAATGTTAACATTGGATACTGGGAGAAATGTGTGTCTCATTTTAAGACCACTACCTCTTTGGCAAGAGATTGGTGGTATTCCATCTTCAGTCCTCTGTACTCATGATTTATCATTGCTTTGATAAAGAATTCTATAATCTTTCAAAGATATTTCCTTTATAAAGTTGTTATTGTCTAAATTGTTCTAATTCTGTTCACTTTATTTTGCATCAGTTCATAAAGTTCTCAGTTTCCTCTAAACATTTCTTATGGCATAATAATATTCTATTATATTTGCATGCCAAAATTTATTTCATCATTTTGAAATAGATGGGTATCCCTTTAGTGTTCACTTTGAGGCTATTGTGAAAAGAACTGCTAAACATGTTTTCATATATCTGGGTCCTTTTTCTTGTTCTGTAATAAGACACACAGAGAGAGGGTCAGAGAATACAGGTCTAATAGTAGTATTGCTCCATCAAAGGATTTGTGCAGTTTGAGTTTGGGGGCATTGTCCCAAATTGCTTAGACCTGTGAATTTTAGGGCTGTGGTTGACTTAAAATCACATGAACATTTTTTTAGTTCTTTACTTTCTATCTTAGTAACAATTCTAAGACAGAAGAGCAAGGGCTAGGCAAACAGGGTTAAATGACTTACCCAGAGTCACATAGCTAGGAAGTATCTAAGAATAAATTTGAACCCACGTCCTCCTAACTCCAGGCCTGGCACTCGAACCACTATACCACCTAGTTGGCCCTTATGAATTTTTAAAGCACGATAAGTTGCCTTTTCCTTGTCACATAACCACTTCTTTTTTCAGACAATGTTTGCAGGGGAATTGTCAAGTATCAAGGTCTGTCACCAGAAAAGTGACCTTGTACATTGGAAATGTAAGCCTTTATTTAAATTATATAATAATAATAATGACTGATATTTATTTACTTGGTGGTCTATGGCATAAAGATGCTTTTATAGGAGACATCTTTTACTTCTGGTGACCTGAAGAAAAACAAATCAATATATCCTCTTGTTAGAAACAAGAATCATACCTGGATATGTGGCTTAGTCACTCATTTGTATATAAATATATTCTCTCTCTCTCTCTCTCTCTTTCTTCTCTCTCTCTCTCTTTCTTCTCTCTCTCTCTCTCTCTCTCTCTCTCTCTCTCTCTCTCTCTCTCTCTCTTTCCTCTCTCTCTCTCTCTCTCTCTCTCCACACACACACACACTTGTTGTTCAGTTGTTTGGGTCATATCCAATTCTTTATGACAACATTTGGGGTTTTCTTGACAAAGACTGAGGGGCTTTCCATTTCCTTCTTTGGTTCATTTTACAGATGAGAAACTGAGGCAAAGAGAAGTTAAATGACTTCCCCAGGGTCACACAGCTAGGCTCCTGATTCCAGGCCAGGTACTCTATCCATTGTGCCACCTGGCAAAACACATACACACACACACACACACACACACACACACACACACACAGCTCAAAAGTGGGAGTGTAAATAACCCCCTAGGAATAAATGTTTGAGGGACACCTAGGTGGCTCAGTAGATAAGAACTCCAGGCCCAGGGATAGAAGGTTCTGGGCTCAAATTTGGCCTCAGATACTTCGTAGCTGAATGACCCTGAGCAAATCATTTAATCTTGATTGCCTAGCCCTTACCACTTTTCTATCTCAAAAGCAATACTTAAATAATGATTCTAAAGTAGAAGATAATGGTTTAAGAAAAAAATGTTTGAGTGCATAAATGTATACTTAAGAAGTAAAAGACTTATGTTTGCTGGCAATACCATTTACTACATATGTAACCTTGGGAAAATCATTTTGCTTTTTGGGGTCTCAGTTTCCCCATGTGTAAAAGGGGGAATTGCATCAGAAGATCTCTAAAGTCTTTTCCATTTCTAAATCAATGATGAAGATATAATTGGAAAGTTCATCTTTAAATGTTGTGTATGTCCATGCCCTTCCAATGGAAAGAGTACTAGATTTAAAGGAAAAAGATGTGGGCTCAAATTCCCACTCTGGTTCTTACCTATCTTACCTTGTACTAGTTATTTTCCCTTTCTGACAGTTTCCTCATAAAAGGGTTTGACTAAATGATCTCCAGGATCAAAATCCAATGATTGCTTTTGCTCTCTTGAGGAATTCATTAAGGAATGAGTGAATGGTTTGACTAAGGTCTCACAATGGGTAGATAACTGAGGGATAAAGAACTCCACAATGTAATTAAACAAGAATTTATTAAGTGCCTACTATATTCCAGGCAGTATTCTAAGTGATGGGAATGCAAAGACAAAAGGGAAATCTCTACCCACAAGGACTTTGCATTCTATTGGCTAGCATTCTCTTCTGGTGGGTTTGGGGTCCTGCCTAATCTTTTCATTTACTATGTCCTCTTGTTGCTGGAATTAAAGAATAATATCTCTATTATTCAGTGGGGTCTCAGAAAACTGTATCTCTGTTTGTCTTCTCCATACCACGTCTCCTCACTCCAACCTATGTCTCTAAGAATAAGATGTGACATCCATCATACTCAAGAACATGGAACAAAATCAGGTTTTGTACATTCCTTTACCCATGTGTCATTTATTCCCTGAGCTTCATGAGTGAGTGTGTGTGTGTTTAAAATTTTCATACTTCACTTTAGTTGATTGCCAGTGTAGTAATTGCACTCAGTGAGAGATTTCAGGTGCCTTCTGGTTGTGTCAATAACGACACAAAATTATT
Organism: Gracilinanus agilis; assembly: GCF_016433145.1. Taxonomy (NCBI): domain Eukaryota; kingdom Metazoa; phylum Chordata; class Mammalia; order Didelphimorphia; family Didelphidae; genus Gracilinanus; species Gracilinanus agilis. Next base: position 357,575,604 of record NC_058133.1, read on the forward strand.
CACCTGCTTTTTACTAAGGTTTAGCACATGCAATCATAGGGCTATGGTTAATAAGCTAATCACCAACAGTACTTGTGTTAATTCCATTTTCCTAATAAAGACACAGAACTCCTGAAGATATATTTAATTCATGAGTCTAATTCAACTGGCCTTCTTCAGCATCTTCTCACCTCGGTTTAGATACCTGTACTATTATATATTTCCCAGAATACAACATGGAATTGATAAGAGCTTCAAGAACGGGAATGATTTAATGTTCATTAAGTATGAGAAGAGCAACACCCCTCCCTTTCTCCTTGGATCCTGGGCCAACCCTAGGCACAGTTATGGAGTAGGTCAAGATTGTCTTCGGCCCCTTCTCCCATCTAACTGCCCTTCCCTCTTGCACCCCACTTTCAAGTTTTACTTTTAACAATCTCCTAAACCCAGGGTCTCCCACTGGGATAAGCCTTCCTTGGATGGAACTAGATTTTCACCCTCCTCTTCTCCAATAAACTTCTCTTCCTCCACTACACACCCTCAAACAAAAGATGCCCTTTCCTGAATCTCATTGCTTCTGGACCTTGCTACTTGTTACACCTGTTGTGCTAATGGTTACTAATGTTTTAATGAAGTTCACCAGCAGTTTTCAAGAAATGCTCTCCCTCAGTGTGTGTGTGTGGGGTGCTTGTCTTTGATCTTTTATATCTCCATAATCATTTGTTTTGGGGGCTGGGACTTATGGGTATTTGTTATAGCTAGGGTTTGTCGCTTGGTTGCTAGTACTCTCCTCTTCCCCCAAAACAAAATATACCGGAGTGGAGAGAGCAATAATGGAAGCTCAAAGATGAGATTCTGTCCAGCAGAGCCTATTTGAATAGATTGTTTTGCACATGAAAAACATGTGAATAAGATTCAGGTATCAGTAAAGAAATTAGCTTTCTTCTCCTCTTTCCCCAACCCTTGCCACCCCAGACACATATATAAATGTGTCCAATATAAATGGTGGATGTGGCTCTTGTATCATTATCCAGGCTGCCCAGTCATCCCACCAAAGCCTCCCTTTCCAAGATAATAGGGAATCCTTCCTTGCCTATAGCACCTACAGGGTGGGCTCATCATCGATGTCCTTGATGTCCCCTCTCCAACTCTCCCTCTACTCCTCTCCCAAATTAATTTGTTTATAATGTTTCCAGAGATAGAACAAAAACAAATAATGTATTGTACTGGAAGGGCATATAGCAAGCTAAGATAGCTTTGTGTGAATCTAAGCTCTTGGCTTTCAGGAATCTCAGGACATTTTTAAAACTGTATCTCATTTGTTTTGGTTAAGCCTGGGAATTCAAATGACTATCCCAGATCTATCTTGGACCTGAGGCCAGCAATCCTGACCCACAGTCCTGAGTAATAACTCATATATAAGATCACAAAGTGCTTAGAGACCAGAGATGCTAAACAGCAACACAAATTTCAGATCCCAGTAACCTTACCTCCCAAGTATGGTCCATGGGAGTGTTGAGACCTGAACTTTAAGAGCTCCCTAGGACTTTTTTGTGGGAGTTTTGCCCAATGTTGGGGGCAAGAAGAATCACATTTTCCTAGGAAAAGTCCTAACTGGATATGCCATGTTGGCAAAGACATGGCAAAAATGCCGAAGGGGGCTGCTCTGTTCCCCTCTCCACAGAACCTGATGACATTTTTGCATGCCCCACCCTTCTGTCCAGCCACCCAATGTCAGCACTTCCTCCCTTGACTGTCTGGAGTAACACAGGGGGCTCACAGGCAGCTTGAAGGTGTTGTTTTGACATGTGATCTCTAAAAGGTTTGCCAATCTCCTAATTAGTGAGTCTGCAGCTAGGTGGAAGAGTAGGACCTGGAATCAGGAAAACTCATCTTCATGAGTTCAAATCTGGCCTCAGACACGTACTAGCTATGTGATGCTGGGTGAGTCACTTAACCCTGTTTGCCTCAGTTTCCTCATCTGTTAAATGAACTGGAGAAGGAAATGGTAAACCTCTCCATTATCTTTGCCAAGAAAACATCACAGAATATCAAACACAACTGAAAATGACTAAATAACAGCTCTATATGCTAGATAGCTCTATATGCTACTTTACTTGAAAAAAACCTAATAAACTCAAATTGGCCTACCTGGTAAATGCCAAAACCAGTTAAGATGTGGGACCAACAAAATGTTATTTTAGATTCACGAATAACAAAAGTGGTTGTAGGATCTTAGATCTAGAGATAAAAAGGACCTTCTGGGCCTTCTAATCCAGTTCCTTCATTTTATAGCTGAGAAATCTATAATCTAGAGGAGTTAAATGACTTCTCTTAGACCATACCAGAGGCAGGATTTGAACTCCAGTCCTCAGAAGAAAGCTTCATTCTTTGGTTGGGTAAATGGAGAGCATGCAAGTGCTTTTTTTAGTCTGTCTCCCAAATTTTCCTCTGATAGAGGGGAGTGTGGTACTATTGATTTGCTCCACCTTAACAAGTCAGTGTCACCTGTATGTTTATCTCAGACCATCCTACAACCCCTTATCAGGGCCCACAACATCTGCGTACATGTTTTCTGAAGAGCTCCACATGAGGTCCCAAGGCCTGGGGGTCAGCATCTTTCACAAACCAGACCACATCTTCCACAGTCCAGGTGGAGGGATTCTTGCTGGTAGGTCGGGTGGCATCTTGTCCATCTGGAGAAGGACTTGAGGCTAAATGGGGATAAGCAAATAGAGGAAAAGTATAAAAAGCTATTAGATAATGAACCCAGGGCCTCCCACTCAGGGAAACTGCTGGCTACTATCTGGTTGAACCCTGGGCTCTAATCTGGGAGAATGGGAGACCCCAGTAAAAATAATTTTTTCTATATAGTCAGGGCACTGAACCCCACGAGGTGTGTGCGTTGGACTTTGAGATGGGATAGGAGAAGGTGGTAGCATGAAGAAGAAAGACTCATTCTCTTACTGGGCAAAGGAAAGGCTGCCTGTTGTTTCCCTCTTCCATCCCTACCAAGCCCATTGTAGAAGCACTAAGCAATAGGGAAGGGGTTTGAAATTACACTGGTTCTAGTAATAGGACCTGAATTCAAATCCTGCCTCTGATAGATATTATCAGTGTGCTCTTAATATCCCTGAGCCACAGTTCCCTCTTCTTTAAAATGAAATTGGACTAAAAGGTCTCTAAAGTCTTCAACTCTAAGATCCCATATAGAGCTCACACTTCCTATTTTCTCTATGACCTAAAATGGAGAAAGGAAGAAACAGGGATTGGATAATTATTTTCCTGTATCAACTGATATCCGTGGTGTTTAAAAGAACCTTTCTCCTCAGAATTCTTTTAATCCTAGTCTTGCCTTGAGCTGTGGTCCCTTGATGAACAGTCTCCTTGTTAACCCGCTTAGAAGTGCTAAGATAAACACTGAAAATGTGACTTTTTAATACTGTGAGGGCAGGATGATTTAAGGTCACTTCAGCCCTCACTGGCTTTAAATCAAAGCAATAAAGACACCGCAGAAGGGAGGTACATTTATATCTTTATTCTTGGTCTGTGCAGAAGGATAAATCTTTAACATCACATCCATGTAAACCCGCTAACATGGGGTTTATCACCCATGACAGTTATCGCCCAGTCTAGGGAACTGGAAAGTCCATTTTTACAGCACACCAAGAAAAACCAAAACCAAAAACCTTCCATCACCGAGACTCACATTGGCTCAATCCTCCTGAAACCTGTCACTACCAATTGGTCTATAATGAACGTCTGCCAGCTCTAAGGACACAGTTGGAGTGTAAAGGGCTAGAGCTGGCACAAGGAGGGAGAGCAGAGGCACATGGAGAATTGCCACAAGAGAAGTTGCAGAAGATGGGAGTGGAAAATGGAAAAAGTGACTCCAGGGATTCTCAGGGATCTCCATAGATGCATATGCATAATCAAATCCCAAACTCTCTTGCATTGTACAGCACTCATTCTTTCTTTCCTAGTTCAACTATCTTGTTTTTTAAAATATTAAATAAATTTTCATTTTCTCAATTTCATGTCGTACTGGTTCTTGAAAGCCATAGAATTTAGAGATGGAAGTCATCTAGCTTAACCTCTCCTTTTATTGATGGGGAAACTGAGCTCAACTCAAACTCTCTCCTCATCCTTAAATCTTAGAACCGTCAGTTTCCTTTAAGCTCAGCTCACAGATCACCTACAAGAGAACTTTCCTAATCTCTTCAGTTGCTAGTGTGTCTTCGCCCCCACCTCAAATGGCCTCATATTTTTGCATGTTGCTGTTGTTCAGCTAGTATTCAGTTGTATCTGAATCTTCATGATTGCATTTGGGGTTTTCTTGGCAAAGATACTGGAGTGGTGCTTTTTTTTTTCCATTGCCGTCTTCAGCTCATATTACAGAAGAGGAAACTGAAGCAAACAGATTAACATAGCTAGTTAGTGTCTAAGGTCAGATTTGAACTCATGAAGATGAATCTTTCCAACCCCAGTCCTTGCACTTTACCTACTATTCCATCTAGTTGCCCAGATTTTTGCACAGGGTGTCTCAAAAGTCTTAGAGCAGTTTTAAGGGTTTGTTTCTGATTATTTATATACAAATTGTCTTCATAATGGAGCATAAGCTCAATGAAAGTAGGAACAACTTTTTTTCTTTGTCTCCTCAGTGCCTGGGCAAGTCACTTTCTTTATGCTTTGGACAATTCTCTAAGATTATAAATTAAAGAGAAAGTCCTGAGCTACATCAATCAAGGGAAATTCTTCACTTGAGAGTTCCCTATATGAACAAAATCCAGTCCCTATCCCCTATGTCCAGTGCCCACCATAGTACCTAGTAGAGAACAAGCCCTTAATACTAGCTAGATGGTATAGTGGTTCTAGTGACTAACTTGGAATTAGAAAGACTTGAGTTCAAATTCAACTTTAGTTACTTCCTAGCTATGTGACTCTCTGGGCAAGCCATTTAACCACTCTTGACTTTGGTTTCCTCATCTGTAAAATGGAAATAATAAGAGCACCTCTCATAAGATTATCGGGTGGGTCAAATGAAATAATATACTAGAAGGGCTATGCAAACATTAAAGTGCTTGATAAGTACTAGTGATTATTATTATATGTTTACTGATTAACTGATTGAGGGAGAGAAAAAGTATCTTTCTCAAGGTTAGAAGCTGGTTAGTGGTAACATCAAGGCTTTAAAGTCCATGTCTCAACTCCTACTTCTTTCCACCATACCCTTTATAATTCTTCCTCTTTACTCTTTATTCCTATTGCTGCTGCCCTACCCTAGGCCCTCCTCACTGTACCTGCGATAGTCTCATCATAGATGAGGTCCCAGATTCCTGTCTCTTTCCCCCAGAATTATTTATTCAATAAACATTTGTTAATCCATCTGGTCAGACTTGGTGTCCTGAGTATCCTTCAAAGCTCAGCTCAAGCTCCACCCCCTGACACTGTCTGGCTCAAAACAGATACTGAAATAAATAAGTGCTTGTTGATGGATTCATTCATTGAGGAGCAGCATGTGGCAACATTAGCTCATACTTAGATTGAAGCTTGTATATAACAAAGGATACCATAGGAAAGAAAGGAAGGAAGGAAGGAAGGAAGAAAGGAAGGAAGGAAGGAAGGAAGGAAGGAAGGAAGGAAGGAAGGAAGGAAGG
>NC_058133.1:357584091-357594906 GCF_016433145.1 Gracilinanus agilis
GAAGGAGGAAGGGAAGGAAGGAAGGAAGGAAGGAAGGAAGGAAGGAAGGAAGGAAGGAAGGAAGGAAGGAAGGAAGGAAGGAAGGAAGGAACAAAAAAGGAGAGGAGAGGAGAGAGGGGAGGATAGGGTAAGGAAGGGAAGGGAAGGGAAAGGAAGGAAAGAAAGAAGGAAAGAAGTCTTCAATAAGTGTTTAATATGTGCCAAACACTGTGCTAACCACTCTAAAATTATTATCTTATTTGATCCTCAAAACAATCCTGGGAGACAGATGCTATTCTTACATTTTACACTTGAGAAATCTGAGACAGGGAGAGTCTGAATGACTTGACCAGGGTCATATAGATAGTAAATATCTGAAACCATATTTGAATTTATCATACCTCCCAGATAGGGCAACTTTCTAGAACATAAGGTGAGTATAGGCTTGAGGTAGTATTGCTGATGGGTGAGACTGAACCCATGTATAAGGGAAAAGAGACATACAATTAGCCCAACGCTTACACAATGTTGATGGCACCATTATGTTCTGTCATCTTTAACTCTTCTCTTTCCATACTACCACCAACCCCAACTAATTCCTGTCTAATCCATTACTAAGTGTTTAATATGTTTAAACTTACACTCACCCTCTTTCCCTCTAACTCATACTGCCATCATACATCAGGTATATGAAGGAGAATAATATCAAATATAGATTGAAAGGAAGGCTGGTGCCTGATTGGGGAGGGCTTTAAAAGCCAAAGAGAAAGCAAGAAAGAATTATTCATAGCTACAGACTGAATACTTGGAGAATAACTTGGGAATATTCACCTCCAGAGAATGAACTGAAAAATGGAAACATGAAAGACATAATCTCTATATACATATCTTTCTCTCAGATGACACCTTTTATGATATGGGGAAGGGAGGAAGGACCTGAGACATGGGTAAATAAATTCTATTAATAAAAAAATTAAGAGGAAAGAAATAAGTAGATATTAAAACCAAATAGAGGCAACAGGAGCCATTGGAGCTTTTCAAGTAGGGTGACATAGTGAGAACTCCGCTTTAGGAAGATCACTTTGGCAGCTGTCTGGAAGATAGATTAGTGGGGAGAAACGTAGGGCAGGGAAATCAATTAGGAGTCTGTTGCAATAATTCAGGTGATAGGTGATGAGGATCTAAACTGGAGGTTGGGGGCGAGGAGTTTCCATGTGAGTGGAGAGATGGGGATGGATTTAAGAGGTGTTATTGGCAACTGATTGGGTATATGGGGGTAATGGAGAGGAAAGAGTTGAGGATGACTATGAGGTTAAAAACTTGAATGACTGGGTCAGGATTTCCCTGGATAGAAATAGGGATATTGGGAAGAAGGGAGGGGTGGGAGTAGGGGTTGTTTTATTCTGGAGCTAAAGCATAAAATGAAAATTATTTTGAATTTACTTTCATAAATTTTTTATTTACTTTAGAGGGTACGTGTTGTTTTCCCCTGTAGAACTTAAGGTCTGTAGTGGATAAAGAGTCTTAGAGTCATGAAGATGTGGGTTCAAATCCTATCTCTGATGCACACTGGTTTTGTGATTTTGTGCAAGTCAGTTGATTTCTTGTGCCCCCAGGTAACTCTTTAGGACTTTACATTGCAGAGGAATTGGGAATCTGCCCTGGTAGCATTTTCTCAATGGAAACACCTCATGCCAATGAAATCATATGTCCATCCAATGTAAAAAAGAAAAAGGTAAACTCATTGGGAAATCTCTAATAGGTTAAATGCCCAATATCCAATAGGCAATCTTATAAGCAAGAAATCATTGTTCTTGTTTTACAGATAGAAAAATGAAAGCATTGAGCAATGATGCAATGAATTTTTCCATGTTAACTACGGAGTGTGTTTGGATTCAAAATTTAAAGTTCCTATGTCTTCTTCTTGGGTAGCTGGGTGGCTCAGTGGATAAAATACCAGGCCTGGGAGTCAGGAAGACTCTTCTTATGAAGTTCAAATCTGGCCTCAGATACTTACTAGCTGTGTGACCCTGGGCTAGTAACTTAACCCTGCTTGCCTCAGTTTCCTTGGCTGTAAAATGAGCTGTAGAAGGAAATGGTGAGCCACTCTAGTATCTTTGCCCAGAAAACTCCATATCTGGTCACAGAGTCAAACATAACTGAAAAACAATCAAACAACTAAAGTGGCTTCTTAGACCACAGGGTCACAGTAGTTTTCTGTTATCCTGTTTTTCTCTTCCTGTTAAAGTATTTGAAGAACACGCGACCCCATTAATACTGTGGAAAATAGATTCTTTGCCTCCCTGCCACTGCATGTGTACACTGTGGCTAGGTAGGAATTTAATATGCTAAGGAGTCTTCCAGCTATCTGGCAGACTTGGATGAGAGAAGGTGGCCTGCACTGGAAAATTCCATTGGAAAATCTTTAATGCATCACAAGGCCATCTGAATGCCATTGTGTTTAAAGACAACTGTACTCAAGAAGAGGATTTGGAATCAAGGAAATAACATCTTTCAAATACTTTTGAATCCTACTTTATCATAGCATTTGAATTAATCAGGATGATAATAGGTGCTCTGATTAGAAAAGCCTGGGAGTCTTCCATGCCATTAATGATTTTGTAGTTGTCAAGACTCCAGGATGAGTCTAAAGTCTAACATCTTCTTTTTGGCATGAATAAAGAAAAATGTAGATAAATGAACAGGAGGATTCTTTTTAGCAAGCTCAGGGAGCTGATTTCCCATAGTTCCTCAGCTCATTGGATAGAAAAAGATAGCACATTTTTAAGAAAGACTCCAGAATTAGTCAAAAGTAAGAAGAAATGGAGAATTAGATCCTGGAGTGTAATAGGGTCAGAAACTTGCAGAACTACAAGAGACTGCTGTCATCATCCTTCTTGACCTTTGTGGCATTTGGATCTGTTGCCTTCCTCTTCCTCTTTGGGTTCTCATGGCATTGTTCTCAACTGGCTCTCCTCTTCCCCATCTAGCTCATCTTTCTCCATTTCCTTTGCTGGATTATCATTCATGTAATATCTCCTTGTGTGGGCCCAAACCTGGACCTTCTCTTTTATCTCTATATTCTACTTAACTATCAACTTCAATTATCTCTTTGCAGATGACTCCCAAATGTACATATCCAATCCTCATTGCTTTCCTGGGCTCCAGTCCCATATTACCAAACTGTCTGTTGGATATCTTCACTTGAATGATCTCTAACTATCTTAAAGTCACCATAAACAAAACTCATTAACTTTCCCTCTAAAAAGTATCCTTCCCATCACTTCTCAATTTCCAACAAGAGTAGCACTACTCTTCCAGTTGGCAGCCCCAGAGTTATATCCTCAACTCTTCATTTTCACGCATTTACCCATGTTTACTTATCTAGCCAGTTGCTAAGTCTTTCAAATCTCCTTCTTTTCTCTTGAATTGTTATTACCTAAATTTAGGCCATTATCTCCCTTTGTTGCTATTGTTGAGTCATTTTCAGTCATGTCTGACTCTTCCTGCCTCCATTTAGGATTTTCATGACAAAGATACGAGAGTGGTTTGCTATTTCCTTCTCTAGTTCATTTTATAGATGAAGAAACTGAGGCAAATAGGGTAAATTGGCTTGCCCAAGGTCACATGGCTATTAAATATCTGGGACTAGATTTGAACTCATGAATATGAATCCTTCTGATTCCAAGCCCAGTGCTCTGTCCACTTCGCTACCTAACTAACCCAATCATCCCTTATTTAAGTTATTAAAAAGTGCAGCTAATTTGGTCTCTTTGCTTCCAGTGTCTTCCCCTCTCCTAAATATAAACCATCTTCCCCCAACTCCAAAAGAGCAGCTCTGATCATTTCCCAACACTATTCAAAAGGCTTTAGTACTTCCCTATTGTCTCCAGGAACTCTATTTGGCATTTAAAGTCCTCCACAATATGACTCCAACTTATGTTTCCAGACTGATTCCACAATACCCTCTCTTATGTGTTCCGTGTTCCCAAGACAAACAGGTCTGCTTGCTTCCCCTCTTACGTGGCATTTCATCTCCTGTTTTTCTACTTTTGTCCAGATTTTGGACTCCTCTTCTCCTTTTGGAATCCCGAATTCCCTTCAAGTCTCATCTCCAGTTCCATTTCCTATGATAAGACCTTTCCTCATCCCTCAACTTTTCAGCACACTCCCAACTTCCAACAAGTTATTTTGTACTTATTAGTGTACATTGTTGTTTCCCTTGTGAGATTTTAACCCTTTAAGGGCAGTTATACTTTCATGTTTCATCTTAGTTTCAGGTAACTGGTGGTAGGCCTGGAATCAGGAAGATCTCATTCAAATCTGGCCTTAGATACATACTAGCCTACAGGGCCTTAGCCAAGTCACTTTACCTCTAATTTGCCTCAGTTTCCTCAACAGCAAAGTAAGGATAATAGTAGTACCCACTTCCCGGAGTCATTATGAGAATTAAATGAGATAATATTTGCAAAGTGCTTAGCACAGTACCTAGCACATAGGTGTTATAAAATGGTAGCTATTAATCGTATTGTTAGCCCAGTGCCTAGCTGGAATATAGGAGGTAATTAATCAATATTTGTTCAATTGAATTAAATAGGGGCAGCTAGATAGCATAGTGGATAGAATACTGGACCTGGCATTGGGAGGACCCAGGTTCAAATTTGGTCTCAGACTCATCCTTGCTGTGTGACCCTGGGCAAACTTAACCCCGTTTATTTAGCCCTTGCCACTCTTCTGTCATAGAATTGATTTATTTAGGGGCAGCTGGGTAGCTCAGTGGATTGAGAGCCAGGCCTAGAGATGGGAGGTCCTGGGTTCAAGTCTGGCCTCAGACACTTCCCAGCTGTGTGACCCTGGGCAAGTCACTTGACCCCCATTGTCTACCCTTACTACTCTTCTGCCTTGGAGCCAATACACAGTATTGTATCCAAGATGGAAGGTAAGGGTTAAAAAAAAAAGAATTGATTTATTTAGAATATTTTTCCATGGTTATATGATTTATGATTTTTCCCACTTCTCTCTGTCATAGAATTGATAAGACAGAAAGTATGGGTTAAAAAATGGAATCAATAAATGGTACAAGTTACCTAGTCATTCTAGAAATGAGAAAATTTTGAGCTTTAGAGAGGTAAAACTATTTGACTGTGGTCTCAGAGTAAGTCAGTAGCAGAACTCTAACTAGAACCCAGTTTTCTTGACTTCCAAACGAGTTACTGAGGCTGTTCCAACCAGTAACTGGGCATATACTTTATTGCCTATAAAACAGCCCATGAAAACTCTCGTCAGCTGTTGGGATGGGTTGGGGGTAGGAGGTGGTCGTGGATAGAACCTATGCTTATTGGCCTTGAAGTGTGGACCTTCAGGCACCAGGAGGGTGGAGATGGGGTGGGTGGCGGTCACACAACTGTACTAGGCAAAGACCAGCAGCACACACAAGTTACATGTTAAGATTTACCCGGGATTTAACAGCAGCCCATAAACCAGTTTGAGGAAGAAGAAAAATGGACTCACCCAATGGCAAGTTTGTAAAACCTTTGCAGTGGTCTGTGCTTATAAAGATAATAAATAAACTACAGTGCCTGGCTGCTGCAAAGGTGTCGGGGAGATCTATGAATTCAGCCTGGCATCTCCAGGACAGGCAAATTTAATAGGTTAGCTGGAACACATGACAGATGTGAAAAAATGTAGTGTCGAAGCCTGGTGAAACATGCAAAGTGCTTGACAAATGCCTTTGTGAAAATGCCAGCATTTCTCTTGGTGTGGAGTGCTTTGTAAGGAGCGATGTCCTTTCCCTGGATACAGCCCCAAAGCTTATGAAAAATGAGATCCAGTTGTGAATGGAGGTATAATGAAATGTTTTTCTAGAGCTGAAATAATAATTCCCAGAAATGGAATCGCCTTGAATCGAGTTTTTAAATAATCCAGCACATTTTTACATACGTGCAGAGTCTGTCTCTGTCTCTCTGCCTCTCACACACCAATGTGAAAACTCAATACATACTCTGATACATTTCATGAACCAGCTCTATGTCTGAAAAATGAGGGAATGGAAAAAAACCCCCAAAACCAACTACTGGGCTGGGATTCAAGAGTGATTGTCATCATTATCATCATCATCATCATCAGAGCTGACATTCAATGAGCACTTCAAGGCTTCCAAAGCATTTTACATGCAGTATTTCATTTGAACTTCAGGTGGGTGCCATTATGATCCTCATTTTATAGATAAAGAGATGGAGGCACAGAGAAGTTAAGTCATTTGTCCAAGGACACATAGCAAATAAGTGTCTGGAACAGGACTCAAAGCTAAGACTTCCTAATTCCAAATCCAGAACTCTTTGCATTTTACCATAGGCTTCTTGGGCCCATCACCAACTAGGACAGGAACTAAGCCAAGTCACTTCAGCTCAGGTCTCAATTTTGCCATGTGTAAAATGGAAACACTAATTTTTTTTGCTTTGCAGTTTGTTGTGTAGGAAGCAAGGCAAGCCATACATTTTTGGAACAGAGAAATGGAACATGGAGGGTGAAGAGGAGAATGACAGTTGGCCTGATGCAAAGACATCTGGGAGAAAGAATCAACTAATCATGGGAGCTTTGGGGTTGACAGCCAGGAGGGAGGTGGATTTTGGTGGCTGTGGGACCCTCAAAATGAAATCTGGAGTTTCCTGAGACCTTCAGTGAAGATAAATCATTCCATTTGATCTATATTGATTCCTGATCACATTGGAGATATATAACAACACTTTCTTCATTTTGGCCAGGCTATCTGGACTTCTGAGGGGAGCCGGCCCCTGGGGCCCACAAATTTGCCTTGGACATTGCCTTTCTATATTCCCCTTTAGTTAGCAATAATTCTAGTTGTAGGAGTATTATTTGGGGATTGGGTCGGAGAAGCTGGGATTTGGGTAACGGAGAAGAATCTCTGCGGGTACCCTGCCCAGTCGAGGACTGAAATGGGATTTAGGGAATCACCTACACCCCTTTCCCTAACACTCTCATCTTACATCCTTTCATTAGTCAGATCTGTGAGAATATATTGGTGGGAGAAGGAAGGAAAGCAGACCTCCATTTTGAACGTGATTTCAGTTGGGGGTATCGGGGGAGGCTTCAGTGTGCACAGCTCGGCACAAACATTTTATTGGGGTCACACTTGTTTCCCCTTATAGAGAACACATTCCTTTAACTACTCTGCCCCAGCATGATCATCTAAGGGACCCTCATTTTTCAGGAAACCCCATTTTGTCTCCCTAGTAAGGAGGGGTGGCTGTGAGGAAGAAGTGGCCCTTATACATCAACCAGGGGGTTTCTGTCTACACCCCCCATCCTCCTAATCACACCCCCTTCTTACAGTTGCAAGGATTAAATGAAAATATCTGGCATCTACCCATCACTCCAAAGCAGGTGAAGATTTATATTCTCTCTTTCTCTGTCTTCTCTTTCTCTATCTCTTTGTTTCTCATTCTCTCTGTCTCTCTCTTTTTCTGTCTGTCTCTAACTCTCTGTCTTTCTCTGTTTCTCTCTCTTTGTCTCTTTCTTTCTATCTCTCTGTCTTTCTATTTCTGTCTGTCTTTCTGTTTCTCTGTCTCGCTGTCTCTCTTCTTTTCTTTCTCTGTCTCTCTCCCCCTTCTCTCTTCCAATCTTTTCTCTACATATACATACACATATGTACAATGTGTATATATATATAAATATGTATATATAAATACAAACACATCACATATACAATCATATACATGCATCTATGTAACATACATATAGACTTATGTGTGTATGTATGTGTATATGTACACAGATAGATCATCTCATTGAGCCTCCATAGAAAAGATGTGAGGAAGATATGAAAGGTATGAACCTCACCTTTATAGATGAGGAAAAGTAGGGTTCAGAAATGGCTTGTCGCTGACTAATGAGTGTCAGAAATGAGATTTGAGCCCAGGTCTTTCCTACTTCCTGTATCTATCCACTATGCCACCTTGCTTCTTTGAAAGCAGGTAGAGAGCATTTACCTAGTGTTCTAAGATTTGCATAGTATTTTACAAATATTATGTCATTTAATCCTAACAATAACCCTGGGAGATAGGTACTATTAAATTCACCATTCTACAGATGAGATAACTTAGGCTGTGACTTGTCCAGGGTCACACAGCTAGTAAGTATCTGAGGCTGGATTTGAATTCATATCTTCTTAACTCTAGGTTCAGCATGCTATCCATTGTGCCATCTAGTTGCTTCATATATGAAACATCTTTGAAAAATTTGGATTGACCAATATGAAGCAAAAGAAACTAATGAATGCTGGAGGGGATGTGGCAAAATTGAGACACTAATGCATTGCTGGCGGAGTTGTGAATTGATCCAGCCATTCTGGATGGCAATTTGGAACTATGTCCAAAAGGCTTTAAAAGACTGCCTGCCTTTTGATCCAGCCATGCCTACTGACTTAATACACCAAAGAGATAATAAGGGAAAAGACTTGTACAAAAATATTTATAGCCATGCTCTTTGTGGTGGCAAAAAATTGGAAAATGAAGGGACGCCTGTCAACTGGGGAATGGCTGAACAAATTGTGGTATCTGTTTGTGATGGAATACTATTGTGCTCAAAGGAAAAATGAATGGGAGGAATTCCATGTAAACTGGAACAACCTCCAGGAACTGATGCAGAATGAAAGGAGCAGAACCAGGAGAACATTGTACACAGAGACTGATATACTGTGGTAAAACTGAATATAATGGACTGCTCTACTAGTAGCAATGTGATGACCCAGGACAATTCTCAGGGACTTATGAAAAAGATGCTACCCATATCCAGAGAAAGAACTGAAGGAGCAGAAACACAGAAGAAAAACATATGATTGCTCACATGGTTCAATGGGGATATATGATTGGGGATGCTGATTTTAAATGATCACTCTATTGCAAATATTAATAATACAGAAATAGGTTTTGATCAATGATACATGTAAAACCCAATGGAACTACTTGTTGGCTCTGGACGAGGGGAGTGGGAGGGGTGGAAAAGAACATGAATCATGTAACCATAGAAAAATATTCTAAATTAACTAACTAAATAAATAAATTCTTTAAAAAATAAAAGATGATTGAGAAGGGAAAAAATTGAAGTTATGTAAATTTGAAGTATATAGTAGCCTCCCTCTACATATGCCACCTCCACTTCTATCAGAGTCCTTCCTTTCATAATGTTTAAGTTGGGAAGATTGAATGAAGGAAGTCTAGCTGAAATAGGAAAAGGGGTAGTACTATATTGTTATGAGGCCCCCTTTCTCTGGTTTCCTATTTGTAGTTTCTTGAATAGAAATGAATTCTTTTAATATATATGTATATATATATACATATATATATATATATATATATATATACATATAATTCATGTTTCCACTCGAGTGGAAATCTTGATTGGACTAGTATAAAGAACATTGGGTTTGGAGGCAGAAGTACTGGGTTCAAACTCTACTCTTATCACTTAATACTCATGTGTACTTAGATAAGTCAGTTCACTGATTTGGCCCCAGTTTCCCCATATATCAAATAAGGGGTGGGGTTATACATAAGGCCTTTAAGGTCCCTTCTAGCTCAGAATGTTTATCAGTGTCCTGATATGCAAACAGCTCACCTACAGTGGGAGGAAGGGAGAGGGCCCCTTCCCAGACCTCTTGATGGATCAGAGTATTGTTCTAGAGTCAGAAATCTATGCTGATGTACTCTCCAGATGAGAAAACCAAAGCCCAGAGGGAACTGACTTCTTTAGTCATGAAGGTATCTAAGTTAGTCAGTCCATCTATAATCACTACCTACAATATGTCAGTTACTGTGCTAAGTGATGGGGAAAGAAAGAAACAAAAGGACAGTAGTCTCTACCACCAGGACAAAAAGGAAATAATTTTTTTTTGTAATTCAAAATAATTTATTAAATTAATTAATTTAGGATGTTTTTTCCATGATTACATGATTCCTGTTCTTTCCCTCCCCTCCCGTAGCCAACGAGCAATTCCACTGGGTTTCACATGTGTCATTGATCAAGACTTATTTCCATATTATTAATATTTGCATTAGACTGATTGCTTAGAAATCCCTGATCATATCCCCATCGACCCATGTGATCAAGCAGTTGTTTTTCTTCTGTGTTTCTGCTCCCACAGTT
Organism: Gracilinanus agilis; assembly: GCF_016433145.1. Taxonomy (NCBI): domain Eukaryota; kingdom Metazoa; phylum Chordata; class Mammalia; order Didelphimorphia; family Didelphidae; genus Gracilinanus; species Gracilinanus agilis. The sequence goes on from NC_058133.1 coordinate 357,594,235, forward strand.
CTTTCTCTGGATGTGAATAGTGTTCTTTCTTATAAGTTCTTCAGAATTGCCCTGGATCATTGCATTGCTGCTGGTAGAGAAGTCCATTACATTTGATTGTGCCATAGTATATCTGTCTCTGTATATAAGGTTCTCCTGGTTCTGCTCCAAAAAGGAAATAATTAACAGAAGGAAGGCACTGTAATTGAGAGAAGGTATAGGATAGTAATCTGGGTATGGAAAATAGTCAGTAAAAATGTCAAGAGGGATGAAGTGGAATATAGAGGTATGTTTTTAACCTAAGACCTCTCTTTCTAGAACCAGGGCTTTTTCCTATCATAGAATAGTTTGGAAGGTGAAGGGTGAGAGATAGTTCAATTTCTATCACACGTGGAACTCATTTCTGTAGTTTCTCATCAAAACAATGCTATAAATGGAGCCTGGGATCTGACACTAGCCCACAAAAGCCTATTTAATTCACAGCATATTGGAAATGCTATATATTTACAACAGTATTGTATCCAATGGTTTAAAAAACTTGGGGGGGTGGCAACTGGGTGGCTCAGTGGATTGAGAGCCAGGCCCAGAGACGGGAGGTCCTAGGTTTGAATCTGGCCTCGGAAACTTCCCAGTTGTGTGACCCTGGGTAAGTCACTTGACCCCCATTGCCTACCCTTACCACTCTTCTGCCTT
>NC_058133.1:357596407-357675749 GCF_016433145.1 Gracilinanus agilis
CTCTCTCTCTCTCTCTCTCTCTCTCTCTCTCTCTCTCTCTCTCTCTCTCTCTCTCTCTCTCTCTCTCTCCCTCTTTGTGTGTGTGTATGTGTGTCTCTCTGTATCTCTCCAACATCCTGACTCCATCAGGGAGTAATGATACTGTTGAATTATTGCCTCTTTTCTAAGAACAATTTGCTTTGGGGATGATATCCAACAGGATGCCCAAACAGAAAAAGACAAAAGCCCAAATAGCCACAGCTGTGGGAGACTGCTGACAACCCTTAAAAGCACAGAGTTCTCCATATGACCACTGACCTCAGAATCACAGAACCTGAGATCATCTAATTCAACTCCTTTCTGAATCCCCTCTGCAATATCTCTGACAGAAGGGGCAGACCAGCCTCTGCTTGAAGATATTCAGTGATGGAGAGTTCATTATCTTAATAAGACAGCCCTTTCCACTGTGAGCAGCTCTTAGATAGATAAAAACTGTTGTGGAAGTAGGGGATTTTCTCTGAGAAGATAGATACGTATATCTTCTCAGAGAAAAAAATATAAATATATATATATATATATATATAATAAATATATAAAATATATATACATATATATGTGTGTATAAATCCTTCATGTTGGGAAGGAAAGAATGCAATTTAGAATTGGGCCACCCACTGGAACCCAAACGTACTCAGGAACCAAACTTTTATATAAAGTTGCTTGTTCCACAAATAAAACATCAGAGCTTGAGATAAGCTGAGTATTATCCTCCTTCTTGACATAATCACAACCATAGTCATAAGGAGAACTCTTTCTTGAAGGTGTTGAGAAGAGCAGGTTTGGCTTTTTCACCCAGGAACCCCCTTTTAATATTTTCCAATACTATCCTGGTAAGAAAAGGATCAGAAGTGGGACATCTGGTTATGAAGAAATAGAAGACTCAAAGCAAAGAGGCAGAGGGAGAAAGAGGGGGCTGGTTAAGAAAGTAATCAAGACAGCATGCAACAAATGGAGGATTCATGAGAGCAAAGAAACTGGCTCCATTTCACCCAGGACCCTTATTTCCCTCATTCTGCTGATCACGTGGTGTGCACTGCCTGCAAGTCATTGGCTTTCTTCTGTTTGTTTCCATGAGGCTAAAGATGCTCATTAAATTAGGGGATAGGATCAAAAGAAATCCTGGAAAAAGCTATTGCTGGGAATATGATCATAGCAAAAAAAAATTTAAGCAGTAGCCTAAAACTAGAAATAAAGTGTTTAGGTTTTGATTAGAGAATGGCTGAACAAAATTGTGACTGCAAATGCAATGGAATGTCATTGCACTATATGAACACAGAGAAACAGCGGAAGACTATGGAAAGAGCACTAAATTTAGAGCTATGGGAACCCCAGCTCTGCTTCTTACTACCCATATGATTTTGGGAAAGTTATTTCTCCTCTCTGGATCTCAGTTTCCCCATCTGTAAAATGAAAGGGTTGGACCGAGGGACCTCTTGGGTGCCTTCCAGCTTGAAAACTGAACCCTTAGGTTTGGTGGATTGATGCACATTGAAACAAGCAGAAACAATAACAATTGAATTCAGAATAAATACAGTGACAATAAATGTAGCAATAAATATAGTCAGATCAAATGTAGCGAGTTATATTGAATCAAGAGGGCAGATGACTAAGAATGCCAGTTCTGGGAGAAGGAAACAAATATAGGAGGTGTATTGGTCCATTTAATTAGACTCCTTTTCTTTGTTCCAAGGGAGTTGGCAGGGGTGGGGGGAGGTGGGAGGGCAGGCATAATAGGGAAGAAGGAGATGTAATGAAATGGCTGTCTTGTCAAAAACATAAAAATATCAATAAAGTTTTAAAAGGAATTATAAGAAAACTAGTTGCAACATTAGTTCAGATGCTAAAAACAGAACATTTAATGTTACTCCTAAGAATGTGCATGTAGTAAAATTGCAGGCAAAATCTAGTATGTATTAAGGGAACAATCTTTCTCAGAATTGTGAATGATAGGCCTCTCCCTCTCTCTCTCTCTCTCTCTCTCTCTCTCTCTCTCTCTCTCTCTCTCTCTCCACACACACACACACACACACACACACACACACACACACACACACACACACACTCCTNCACACACACACACACACACACACACACACACACACACACACACACACACACACACACACTCCTCTTTCATTAGTTCCCTATTGAGCAAGGTGGGGGGAAGAAGTACTTTGAATGAAAGGCTTTCTGCCTGTTACCTTATCCTTCAATAGTTTCCTCCATCCCTTTGTTTAAGACTCACTGGCTTTCGTTGGGAAATGATTTTCTGTCCTTTCACAAGATTGCTATGCATGGCAGGACTTAATGGGCACATTTCAGCTGGCAATAAGCCCCCAGCCAACTGATCAATGTCCAAATGAAGGGTTTGTTCACAGCTCAGCTGGTTGAACTGTTTGCTGAGGCTACAGCACCCTAACCCCTAAGCTCAGAAAGGGGGGGGATATATACATATATATCACATGTCATATTATTATAGATCCAAAATGTATTATTATATATTATTAATACATACATAATGCATAACACACATAAACACATAATTTCCACAATTATATAAAATATTTAAGAACATAGCACACTCAACTGTAAATAGTGGTGGCTCTCCTTTATCTATTACTTATTGTTCAACACAAGCCCTTCTCTTAAAAGAGCTCACAAGCAGATTCTGTGATTTTTCCCTGAATCTAAAGGGAGTTCTCCAGGCTGGGGCATTTCCACGATGCAAGGGATACATCTGTATATTATAGCCTGTTAGAAGCCCTGCCTCCACATTCTGTCCCCATTTCCCAAGGAAGTCACCCCACTGCGCCCCCTCTACACACTAACATTACATCACTTACCTTGGACAATAAAACCTCTAGGTTCCTCCCACTCAGCTGGGGCATACAGTCCTTCCAGTGCTTGGCACAGGCACAGAGCTCAGGGAGACAGAGAAGAGACCCTTCTGGCATGAACCTTTAAGCAGACGTCTACCCTGATTGCATAAACCCAGCATATTTCTTGTCTCCTATTCAACAGAGCTCTCTAGGACTCTTTAGAGGTTTCTCTATCGTTGTCCTGCCCCTTTGCTCTCCCTGTGATAAAAACCCATCATATTTTCTGCCATGAGTGGCTCTTTTCCCCCCTCGTGTCCCTTCATGACCTTATGTTTCATCCTTTCCTAGGTCAAAGGGCACTTCAGGTTGCATTACCTATAGTGTTTTATCATTTTATTTGCTCCAATTACATTTCCCATTAACTTTTTTCTCAGGCCAGTATAGATTTTCTTTTTAAGGCTGTCTCCTTAGCTCAAATCATTCAGTTGGACTTAACCCAATGACCCCTTTCTGTGTCTGTTTAAGTGCTATCATATTTTCTCATATAATAGAAACACTAGAAAGCAACATGCAATTTTAATCTGTCTGACCTCTGAACTTCCTCTGGACTGAACGTTCATGGTCTTTCTTGCGTAAGGTCTTTGAAGGGAGAGTTTATTCTGGAGACTTTTCAAAGGAATGGTATATTCCATTTTTGAAGTGATTGTTGTCGTTTGGTCATTTTCAACTCTAAGTGACCCCATTTGGGATTTTCTTGGTGAAGATACTGAATTGGTTTGACATTTCCTTCTCTAGCTCATTTTATAGATGAGGAAACTAGGGCAAAAAGGTTAAGTGACTTGCCCAGGGTCATACAGCTAGTAAGGGCCAGTAAGTAAGGGCCAGATTTGAACTCAGTAAGAGGAATCTTTCTGACTTCAGGCCTAGAACTCTATCATACTGTGCTACCTAGCTATCTCTTTTGAATGAGTGATGGGATGAACTCTTCTTTTATGAAATGTTTTTTTAAAGCTTTTCCCCCAGTTCTAGGACAAGGGTGGGAAAATATCCAATTAATACCTTTACTCCGAGATTCTCTTCTATCTAGTATATATCTTATTTGTACAATGTTGTTTCCATGTTGTCACCCCACTCCCCCATCAGATTCTAATCTCCTTGAGGACAAGAACTAGTTCTGCCCTCTTTGTATCTCTAGGGCTTAGCCTACTGCTGAGTGGCTGCTTAATAAATGCTGCATTTTGACTTGACAGTTAAGTGATTTCATATACGTGTAGTCAAGGGGTTGTCATGAAGATTTCCCTGATTCTCACCTCTCTCCACACTCCCACCCTCCCCCAGTTGTTACCCTAGAGCCAAAGTCAAAGCTCTCCTGGATTAATTCTTTAGAAAGAACTAGACTCCTCGGGAAGCTGACTTGATTCAATTAGACCTATGTCCCATGGCTGGAACCATCATAAAAATTAGAGATTTTTTTCCCTCTCGCTTTGAAATTTTGACAGAAGCTGATGGGGGGAAAATGGTATCCTTGAGATAATTTTCTTTTTTTCCTCAAACGAAACTGAGTGGAGTTCTCTCACCAACAGATTTGATCAGAGGAATCAAGCAGCAGAGATGGGTTTTAAACTTGGGTCGTCTGACTCCAATACCAATTAGTCAGTCACAAACATTTCTTAGGTACTTACTATGTGCCAGGCCCTGTCCTTTAGAAGATACAAAGAAAAACAAAAGTAGTCTCTACCCTCAAGAGGCTAACATTCTAATGGAGGAGAAAATAGGTAAATAACTCTGAAGAAACAAGGTGCACATCCATATTCATACAGGAACAAGATAAATTGGAGAAAATCTCAGAGAGAAGTCACTAACTAGATTTCTTCCCTCTTTATGCCCAGGTAACTAGGTACCTATATAACAGACAGAAAGTAGATGACATCTTTTTCATATAATGGACATTAATGGAACTTGCTATTGAAAGGAACACTTCCTCCTGGGAAAGAACTAATAAACAGAAATAAACATGATGTCGTTTTATATACACGTGTATCTTTTTGTCAAATGATGTCTTCTCTAAAAGGGGGAAGGGAGGGAGGAAGAGAGGGAGGGTGTCATCTGGGAATTTTAAGGTAGCAAATAAATAAGTTTAAATTTTAAAAAAGGAACAAAAACCTTTTATCAGACAAAATAAAAACAAAAACTTATGCACGGTGGAGAATCACCCCTTAATTTATCTATTTGATAGATGGGGTTTTCATATACTGGTTTTCTTAGAAATCAAAACAGTTCACCATGGAGAATTTGTGTAAAATGCGCTTTCCATTTCTTCAAGAATGGGATAACAAAGGCAGAACAAAGTTACCTGCCCAAAAAGACACCCCTAATTAGTAGTGGAGTCAAAACTATGAGCCCAACCAAATGACTTTTTCTACTAGATGATTCTGACCAAAAGATCTCTATATTTGATCAATCATCTCTATAAACATTTACTGGGTTCTTTCTGCTTCCTTAACTTGGTTGTCACCCCTTTTTGATTCTTTCCAGAAAAACACCTTCATCCCTCCTGTGCAGTTAGCTCCAGCCTGGGTAGTTCTGCCACACAAATGCTAGCAGGTGACGACCTCAATATGATCAAATCAAGAGCCTCACATATACCCGTTCCTCTTTGTACCACCAAGGGCCAAGCCCATAATCAGGGAATACTTCCTTTTCCTTTCTTCCTAATAAAGTCCTCCACCTAACCCCCACCTCGTTTCAGTCAACTTCAAACTCCAGCCCTGAGAAAAGCCAGGATATAAACAGATCCAAACTACTTAACAGCTCCTCTACCTTTCCTAATCCCCAACCCCATGAGGTGTGTGTGACAGGCTGCTTGAGTTTATACAAACTCTAAACAGACAAGACAGCCACAGATGGTACCTAGAAACAGAGCCAAGCAACTTGTTCTTCACCCCTAGGGAGCAGGAGGGGTGAGAACATGCCAGAAGATGGAAATCTCTGTGGATCAGTCACAAGTGCCAGGGAGCAGCAGGAATACCACCCACAAAGACGTTTCATCCTTTCCTCTTCCCTCTCTCTCTCTTCCCCCATGATTTCAGAAGGAAAAGTGACTGCATCAAAGACCGAAAATCAGCATGAAGCCAAATCTAGGTCTCCCTGGTGTCATGGAACCTGGGTTCAAATCCTATCTCTGCTTATTAACTGTACGACATTGGAAAAGTCACTTCACTTTTATGGAGATGTTTTCTTCTTGGTAAAATGAGCGGGTTAGACAAGGTGAACTATTTCCTTCCCATTTCTAAGTCTGGCATCCTAGAATCAAATACCAAGAGCAGGAATTTAATTTTCATACACTTTTATTCTTCTTGTCAAGACTTGTAGGTGTGAAGTTAAGTCTGCCTAACAGATTGGATGTGCCTGGGACTTCTGGAAGATACCATAATTATAATATTCCAGAAAATAGATTTATTTAGTAATCCTAGGTTTAAAATACAATCATTGAACTTCTGGATCTCAGAATGCCACTGAGCAGAAGTCATTATGAGGGTATATGCTGAAATTTCTCCATAGATTGGGAAATGGAGGCAGAAATTGGGAATCAGAGCTGTTCTGGTAAATGTTTAACAATAATTTCTCTGGAAAAAAAAGAGATAATATAGTGGGACCTCATTTTATGTGACCAATACATTCCAAGATCCTTCCCATGAGTTGAAAATCACTCCTAATTGTGAACCCCATTATTTAATAGTATTTCTTATACTAACATACCTAGCTACTTTATGACAGTGATGGCAAAACTTTTAGAGACCAAGTGCCCAGACTGCATTCTCATGCTACATGTGAGCTGCCCTCTTACTCCAGATGGGGAAGGAGGAAGTGCTCTGATTGGACTTCTGGGCAGAGGGGTGGGTGATATAAAAAAAAACATCCTCAGGCATGGTAGAGAGGAGGAAGTGAGCAGCCCACTCTGGCATGCATGTCATAGGTTTGCCAACATGGCTTTATGACTTTTGTCCAGCTTATCAGAGCTACCAGATCATGACTCTTGTATTTTGGAGTCATTATTAATAACTAAATAGCATTAATGAAATGAAGAGAACAATGCTCTGATGCCAAACTTGTTACAAGTGAGAACTCCAGACAAAGACTAATGTGGGAGCAAATGTTTGGTGCAAAACAACATAATGACTCACACTAATGCTTCTCAGAGGGAGAATGAGTATGACTGGGTAAACTGAGAAACTATATTGCTTGGGAAAATAGCACAGATTTAGCCTGTAATTAAAAATTTTATTCTACTCATTTTCTACTGTTATTTTTTTATAGCCAATCATGTATACCTGAATTCATGTGTTGAGTTGGTGTAAAACAAGGTCCTACTATACACACATCAAATTTTCATGTTTAATCTGCATTAATAACATTTAAATCTAGATAATCAGCAAAATGATAAACCAGGCCCCAATTTATAGCTTTGCTGATTTCAGAGAACTAAATGTTCACACGGAGAATTTAACAATTAGCTCTATAGCTTCTTGATAACTGAAAATTCAGGTAAACTCTCTAGGTGGTTGGTGTTGGCTCCAGCATACCTGTGGAAGTAGTCATTCCAAGAAGATGCCACAACTCAGAAACAAAAGTCATAAATAATAGTTCTGAAACTGAAAGAGATTAGGAGGTCACCTAATCCAATTTCATAATTTTGCAGTAAAGAATTCACATTGGCATTATGCTTTAAGGTTTGTAAAATCCTTTACTTATATTATCTCATTTGAGCCTCACAATAACCTCACAAAAATAAAAAAGTACCATTTTATCCCCATTTTATGGATGAAAAAACTGATAACCAACGAAGTAGACTAACTCACCTGACCAGATTCCTGAGCTAGAAAATGTCATAAATAGTATTCAAATCCAGGTCTTCAAAATTCCAGTTCTAACCAGTAGCCTATCCCTCATACCACATCTCTTAAGATGAGGAAATGGAGGCCAAAAGATTGAAAGATGAGGCAGGTAGTATTGCACAATGGATAGAGTTCAGGTTTTACATCAGAGAACCTGTGTTCTAATCTCTGTCTCTTAGGGAAGTTATCTCCTTGGGCCATAGCTACTTAATCTGTAAAATGAGGGGGATGGACTCAATGATCTCTAAGGTTCCTTTTGGTCCCAAATCTATGATCTTAGGAGAAGAGACTTGCCCAAGGTCAGATGGGTATTAATGTCAAAGCCAGGATTCCAGCCAGGGTCTTCTGAGCTCATTTCCAATTGACTCTCCTTTGTTTCATGTGATATTGAATTGATTTTTCTTCTAAATGTTATCCTATGATTGTTTTATTTTCATTGCTATTTAAATGTCCTTAGCAAAGGTTTTGTTTTTTTATTCACAGAATCCAAGAAAACAAGAAAGGAGTCATTGATGTTTTCATTTTTATTTATTAATTTTTTAAACCCTTACCTTTCATCTTAGAATCAATACTGTGTATTGGTTCCAAGGCAGAAGAATGGTTAGGGCTGGGCAATGGGAGTTAAGTGACTTGCCCAGGGTCATACAGCTAGGAAGTGTCTGAGGCCAGATTTGAACCCAGGACTTCCCATCTATGGACTTGGCTCTAAATCTACTGAACTACCCAGCTACCCCGATGATGATTTTAAAAAGAAAGTTTCCTCTCAGCAATACAATAATCTGGGATAATTCTGAAGGACTTATGACAAAGAATTATAGTCACCTCCAGAGAAAGAACTATTGAAACTAAATGCAGATCAAAGCATACTAGCTTTCACATTAGTTTATTTATGGTTTTATTTTGGGGTTTTGGTTTTATATGAGTATTTTATTACAACAGTGACAGATATGGAAGTATATTCTGCATGATAATACATGTATAATACTGATCAAATTGCATGCCATCTCTGAAGGAGGGAGGGCGTTGAGGGAGGGAGACAATTTGGATCTTATAATTTCAGAAAACGTAAGTGGAAAATTGTTATTGCCTGTAATTGGGAAAATAAAATAATAAAGTATCCTTGAATAAAATATAAAACACATTATAAAAAAAGGAAGAAAGCAAGCTTGGGAATGGTTCTCTAAGTATGTGGCAGGCAAATAACAAGCAGAGTGCTAACAGCATTCAATGATTTGAATAATTATACCCAACTGCTGCTTGTACAAACGAACTTGGGAGACAAAGTGGGTGCTTTGTAGATTCCTATAAAAGTGGGGTTTTTCCTTGAATGGAGAACACCCATCTCTGGTGTGAGAGGAAAAAGGGCAACAGAAGTTTCAGTAATCCCACTGAAATTGGAGATTGGGTTAGGGACCCATCTGAAGCCAGAAAACAAGCCCAGAGGCTGGCCCAGCAAAAGCCTCCATGTGATTGGTGGGCCTCAGGGCAAAGGGTTTCAAAGACTCAGTCAGTCAGAGGAAACCTCAGTGGGTCATAGAAGCCACAGAAAAAGAACTATAACCCCTGGCAGACAAGGAGAACTCTTAAAGCATCCCCCTCTCCCTATATTTGTCAGGGGATATTATAGCAGGGTGGAAAGAGTGGAATTGAAAATATTGCAGTGGAATCAGGAAGACAAGTTCAAATCCAGCCTCAGACACTTAGTAGTTTGACCTGGCCAAGAAACACAACTTTTATCTGTAAAGTGAAATAATAATAGCACCTGTCTATTATGAGGATAAAATGAAATATATAAAATGTTTTGTAAACTTTAAAGTGCTACATAAATAATAGATATTATTGTTGTTGTTGCTGTTGTTATCTGGGCAATCTTGGAAAAGTAATTTAATCATTCTGTATTTCAGTTTCCTCCTCTCTAAAAATGAGAGAATTGGGCCAGCTAATCTCTAAACTTCCTTCTAGCTCAAGATAGCTGATTCCACATCATTATGTGGAAGAGTAAAGGACTCTCAAGCTGATTCCCCCTCTCCCTCTTGCCAAAACAAAAACAAAAACAAAAAACTCAACCTGTATAGATGGTCTAGTGGACCTTGATGTCAAGGGTCTACCCAGCAGAGGGCAGCAGAGAGTAATGTGTGGAGCCACCCTCTGGGAGAAGCAAGATAAACAGTGAAACCCTGCAAGTGGAAAGAGTTTTCTATCTGTGCATTAGGTGACCTCATGACTCCCAGGGGCGCCTCAGCTAGACAAATCCTCTTTGCAACTGTGAGGATTTACATAGTGGAGTCTATGGGATTCGTGGGTGCCCATTCAAAATCTCCTATTTTGTCTTTCTCCTTCCCTGTATAAAGCTTCTGGAATATTGTAAACCATGTATATGCTAGTAAGGAACTGGTGTCATTCAATGTGCCTGCAAGGTAGAGATTTTCCCCAGGTTCGAAGAGAAGAAACTGCCATAAACCAAGAGATGTGTGAAAGTCCTCTCTAAAGTTTCTTGTGCCATGAGAGTCTTGGTTGCAAAGCAACAGTACAATGGTGGGGAAAGTTGGATGTGGGATCAGGAGAGTTTGGGTGTAAAATTCTGCATCTAAGATGTACTAGCTATGTGACAATAGGCAATTCATGTAATTTCTTAGCACCTCAGTTTCCTCCACTGCAAAGTGAGAAGAATAATTACCTGTTGAATATACCTACCTCATCAGATTGTAAGAATATTGAATCAGGATAAAGCATGAGAGTGCTATGGAAGCCTTAAATGGATAAATAAAGGCGTCATTTTGGCAAGGATTCTCATTCACACACCATGTCCTTATACCTAAGCAAAAGACATTGAAAGAGACCACAGAGGGTCTGAAGGATTCCCCTGGAGGTAACAATATTAGCTAGCATTTATGTAGCACTCACAATGTACCAGGCACTGTATTAAGCATTTTATAACTGTTATCTTATTTGAATCTCACAATAATCCTGGGTAGGTGCTATGGTTATTCCCATTTTCCAGAGGAGGAAACTGAGGCTAACAGAGATTAAGTGAATTGCCCAAGGTCAGAGAATTATGACCTTGTCCAAAGAGGATTAAAACTCAGGTCTTCTTGACTTCTGACCAGGAGCTTTATCCACTATGTCACCTAGCTGCCTAATAGGAATATTTGTCCCAAGGAGAAATATCTGTCCCAGGGAGAAAAACAGTAGACAGGATAGTGGGGTGGGTACTGACAGAGATTAATGGAACCTACTCTGCACCTATAATTGGCCCACCAATCAGGAGAGAATGGGGGAGGTGGGGCACTGTCAGAGGCATGCACTTCTTTCTAGGTGAGGCCAAACCTTTCCATCATCCACATGTAGGTTGAGTGTTATTGGAATGGGCCACAGGTGGGTAATAGAAAGGTCAAGTCACTTCCAACAGTCAAGAATTTATTTCATTTTGTGGGTTTTCTGGAGGGTTAGCTTGCCTTACCCACTGAGGAAGAATATTCCCAAGGGGCTTCCTCCCTACCTGAGGGTCCTTTCAAGGGTTGCTGAAGTGTTTTCTTCAGAAGGGAAAGGTCCCTATGACCATATTTTTGGCTTTTCTCTCCACACACCCCTTATCCTTAAAAAAATGACCTTTCTGGCAGGTGACAGCAGAAAATCTTTGGAATTGGTCACCATCACAAAATTTTATCCTGGTTAGTGCCATCTTTGAATGACACAGACCAGGGGTTCTTAACTCTTTTTTGTGTGTCATGGACTGCTTTGGCAAGCTGATGAAGTTCATAGATCCCTTCTCATTATAAGATTTTTAAATTTAAGAAATACCTAGAATAACAAAAAAAACAGTTCTACTGAAATAAATATCTATTTTTTGCCATTCAAGTTTACTGACCCTCAAAATACATCCACAGAGAATTTGCAGACTCCAGGTTAAGAACCTTTGACATAGCCTATTATGCCTATGAATCTCATCGAGTCTGCAGGTTAATGATCTTACCTTTAATTTACCTGAAAATAAGCATTTCCTATTAAATTCATCTAATATGTGGCCAATAGAATTTAACAATCTTGCCACAAGTTTCAGCTGAGATGTAAAAAAGAGTAGAAGGGAAATATCTTTTGTCTTTTTTCCAAAACTCCTTGCGGTGTGTATGGAACATATTTCCTTAGGGCTTCAAACAGAGAGCCTGACACTTTCCATTTGAAAGCAGCCAAGAAATTACTCAGGGATTAACAAGGGAAAGAATCTATTTTAAATTCTTGCATTAACCCAAGCTTCTATCTAGAGAATCTTTCCCCCCTCTTCCAGCTCATTTTTTTAAAAAGAGAAAAGAAAAAAAAAACTATGTGCAAATACTGCAATTAAGTATAATGATCTAATTGAGATGTACAATAGTTTGCTCCTAAATGAATTTTTCTAGGCAGAGCTAAGCTTTAGCAATTGGATTCTAGCTGCAGTCTTAAAAATTCCATGGCTCATATTTTAGTGGGGCCTTGAGCCTATTTTTGTTCAAGAGGTAGCTTTGGTGTGGTGCAGTGGTCCCCCAAAGCAGATATACAGTGAGGAAGGTGGGGAACATAACAGAAGGTGTGTGTAATCCTGGGTAGTAACTGGTGATTAAGAGTTTTAGGTGACACCGAGTGAAGCACTGATGAGGAACAGGCATAGAAGAGGCTCCATTTCCTTGGCTTTAAGATGGAGAGCAAGTCAGTACACATTTATTAAATGCCTACTATGTACCAGGTGCTGTACTAAGCTAAGGATAAAAATATTTTACAATCTAGCTCATTGGTTCCCAAACTTTTTTGGCCTACCACTCCCTTTCCAGAAAAATATTACTTAGCCCCCTGGATTTAAAAATTTCAATAGCAATTAATAGGAAAGATAAATGCACCTGTGGCCATCCTTGCTCTCTGGATCACTGCAGCACCCACCAGGGGGCGGTAGCGCCCACTTTGGGAATTACTGATCTAGCTTATAGGGATGTTGGAAAGCTTCAATAAGTTATTGAAAACTATAAGCCACTACCAAATTACTTTTTGTTACTACTACTAAAATGTAAGGCACTACTCACAGAGATATGTAGAGATTAGCAGTGAGAGATGCCTGATATAATGAAAAGTTAAGCAACTTGCTCAGGTCAGGGTCCAAATTGGGATTTGAATAAGCACAATCCAAAAGCCAAGTCAGCTTGGAATCAGTACCAAAATCCAAAGGACTTAGCTGGAAAGAGGAAAGTGGGTGCAGGCTGGAAAATGATCAAAGAATCATAGAATTTAAGAATTAGATAGGACCATAGCAACCATCTAGTCCAAATAATACAGAAAAAAAGGATCCCTTTTCTGATATGCCTGACAAGTAGTCCTCAAGCCTTCATTCATCAAAAAATTCTAGTGGTTTCCTATCTCCTCTAGGAGAAAATACAACCTTCTGTATCTGGTATTGAAAATCATTCTCTATCTGACTCCAGTCTATTTTTCCAGGCTTATTGCAGCTGCATTATTCACCCTGATGTGCTCTATAGTCCAGCCAAATTTATCCTGTATCTTCCTTGTATAAGATATTCCATCAACTGGGTACTCCTTCCTAACTTCTTAGAATCCTTAGCTTCCTTCAGAGGTTAGCTCAAGTGTTGCATCCTATATGTGTCTGTCCAAATTCTCAGTTGCTAGCACTAGCATTTGCTGGTATTATATACCCATATATTGTTTCCCCTTACAGACTATAAACTCCTTGAGGGAAGGTACTTACTTATTCATTTTTGTTTCTATATAATCAGCATCTGGCATGTAGTAGAAACTTAATATGTATATGTTGAATGAAGTCTTCCAATAAGGAAGAACCCCAGACCTCTCAAGACAGCTCATGCTATTTTTGAATAGCTTTTGAATTTAGGAAAATTGTTATCATGTTGTTTAAGCTTGCCTTTTTACAACTTCTACCCATTGCTTCTAATTCTGTTTTCTAGAGTTCAATAGATCTATTCCCTCTTCCTCATGATGGCCCTTTAAATACAAGAAGACATGTTCCCAACATTTCTTATGTTAATTTAAATATATAAGGTCAGAGAGAATGGAGGTCCTCTCTAGAACTATTTTTCAGCCATTCAGTCATATCTTACTCTAAGTGATCCTGTGGAACATAGCACACCAGGCCTTTTTATCCTCCATTATCTCCTGAAGTCTGTCAAAGCTTAAGTTTGTTGATCCTGTCACATTATCTATCCTTCTCATCTTCTGCCATCCCTGTTTCCAAAATTTTGCCTTCAATCTTTCCCAACATCTGGGTCTTTTCCAATGAGCTCTGTCTTCTCATGATGTAGCCAAAGTCTTTAAGCTTCAGACTTCATATTTGATCTTCCAGGGAATACTCTGAATTAATTTAACTAATGACAGATTTGATCTCCTTGGTCTCTCAAAAGTCTTCTCCACTCCCACAATTCAAAAGCATCACTTCTGGGGCAATCAGCTTTCCTTATAATCCAACTCTCATAGCCATACATTGGTACTGGAAAAACCATAACTTTGACTACATGGACCTTTGTAGGCAAAGTGATTTCTCTGCTTCTTGGTGTGCTGTCCAGATTTGTCATTAATTTCATGGCTGTTATCACTATGCTGAGATCTTTAAGACCACAAATATAAAATCTGACACTACATCCATTTCTTTTCCCTCTGCCAGGAAATGATAGGACCAGTTGCCAAGATTTAGTTTTTTTGGGATGTTATGCTTTAAGCCAGCTTTTACATACCATCAAGAGATTTCTTAATTCTCATTCACTTTCTGTCATCTAAGTGGTATCATCTAGATATCTGAGATGGTTGATATTCTTTTTGGAAACCTCAGTTATGGCTTTGGATTTATCCAGTCTGGCATTTTACATGGTGTACTCTGACTATGAATTAACTAAATAAGGCAGTGATGGGAAAACTTTTAAAAGAGGGGGTCAAAGGAAAGGAAATGCTCATCTGTCAGTCTGTTTCTAAGGCAACTCTTTTGAACTTTCACTGTATTGTATCCTACTCATTGTATTTGTTGGATTAGGAATAATGTCACTGCAGCCAGATAGAACATTTCAGGGGGCCGCATCTGGCCTGTGGGCTGTAGTTTGCCTATCACTGATATAAGGTATTGATACAGCCTTGTCATACTGCAGTCCCATTCTTAAACCAATCAGTTGTTCTATGTTTGATTCTAACTGTTGCTTCTTGATGCACATACAGGTTCTTCAGGAGACAAATAGGATGATCTGGCATTCCCATCTTTTTGAGGAATTGCTACATTTTGTTATGATCCACCCAGTCAAAGGCGTTAGTGTAGACAATGAAACAACACTAGGTATTTTTTTCCTGGAACTTCCTTGCTTTCTCCATAATCCAGCAAATGTCAGCAATTTGATCTCTAGTTCCTCTATCTCTTTTAAAACTAGTCTACTCTTTTGGAAATTATTGGTTCATATATTACTGAAGCCTAATTTGCAGAATCTTGAGCTTAACCTGGCTGGTGTATGAAATGAGTGCAATTGATTGGTAATTTGAACATTTGCCTATGTTGTCCTTCTTTAGGAATGGGGCATAAACTGATCTTTTCCAATCTAGTGGTCACTGCTGAGTTTTTCAAGTTTGCTGGCATAGTAAGTGCAGCCCTTAACAGCATCATCTTTTAGGATTTTAAATAGCTCAGGTGGAATTCCATCACCTTCCCTAGATTTATTGTTAGCAATGCTTCCTAAGACCCACTTAACTTTATTCTCCAGGATGTCTTGCTCTAGATCACTAACCACACTATCATGGTTATTGGTGATGCTAAGATCTTTTTTATATAGCTTTTATGTATGTTCTTGTCACCTCTTTTTAATCTTTTCTATTGCTGTTAAGTCTCTACAGTTTTTGTCTTTTATCATGCCCAGTTTTACAGAAAATGTTCCCTTAATAGCTCTAATTTCCTTGAAGAAATCTCGTATCTTTCCTAACTCTTGTTTTCTTCTACTGCTTTACATTGTTCATTTAATAGAACCTTCTTAATTCTCCTTGTTATTCTCTGTAATTCTGCATTCAGTTGGGAATATTTTTCTCTTTCTTCTTTACCTTTCTCTTTTCTTCTTTCCTCAGTTACTTGCAAAGTCTCACCAGACAGCCATTTTACAATTCTTGCTCTGAAATTATATCTTCTTCTTGAATCATTGGTGCAAAGTTTCATGCTTTTTGAAGTCAAAGAACTGCTTTCATATCTCATGTCTGACACTCAAATATTTTAGTCTCTTTTAGTTGGGACTAGTAGACCTCTCAGATACCATCTTGATCTCAATCTTTGACTTCATGATGTCTTTTGGAGAGGTCAAGTAAATGATCTCATTTGGACTCTGGGCTGGGTATAAGGGAACTCCTTGTTCAGAGACTGGGAGTGGGGGTTACTTTTTAGGCAGAGCACTTTGTGGGCAAAGGGAGGAAACCCAGAAGAGGAAGAGAGCATTTATGGTTTTCTTTTTGATTCTCCTACCTGGGTGGGGTTTCCTCTTCTGTTTGACTGATAGAGGCCTGGATTTTATTTTGTTCTGCCCTTGGGCCCGATAGAGACAACAAAACAGGTAAATATTTTCAGAAGTACATTAAACACTAAAGGATGGAGGTGGAACCAAGATGGAGGGGTAACTAGAGTGGCAACTCCATTTCTTCACAAAAATCCTCTTCAACCAAGATTAAAATATTGCCATAAAACAAATACAGGAATTAAAGAATCAACAAGGAGACGGAGTGAAACAACCTTCAAGAAAAGAAAAACCCAAAATGTAAGCAGAGGCCATCTGGGGAACTGAGGTGAGATGGGAGCAGAGCTAACAGGAAGCTATAACAGTGAGTGAAGAATAAGCCAAGAGTAAACCATAACACACACACACACACACACACACACACACACACACACACACACACACCACCTCTGCTGCCACAGGCTCCACACTTAAGCTCTAGCTACCATTCAGACTCTGAGATGCTTCCTGGGCAAAGAGTGGTCCAAGCCAACTCACACCCTTTGAAATTTCAAACCTATGGAAAAGTCCAGAGTCCCAACCCAGGGCAATCTGGACTGAAAGGGGCTCATCCATGTAGGCCTAGAGCAAAGCCAGGAATCACAGTCTGGACTTGGGATGAGGACATAATCCATGGTTTGGAATAATGACACAGTTCTAAGGGGAAACTCCTCTCCATATTTTTGCCCCAAGCAAAGAGACGGAACTCCAGGGTGTGCCTGTTTGAATCAAGAACACCTTGAGACCAAAAACTTGAGCCTAAGCCTATGGCTAGAATTTGATCAGCCCTTGAAATGAGCAAGTTCAGAGTGAGATCAAAAGTTTACATCCAAGCCTGAGGAAAGTCTTTAAGCTATCAGCATCTCAAGGGTCAATTGAATGAGAAGGGGGAGGAAGCTCTCAGAGATCTCAGCCCTTAGACATCTGGTAAACTAGTAACAAACCAGAAAATGAGCTGAAAAATAGCATTAATGAAGGACTGAAGTTTAAGAGGGTACTCCAACTTCCCAGAAAACAGAGCCTACCTATAATTAGATAGGGAAAATGAGCAAACAACAAAAAAGCACCTAACTAAAGAATCTTTGTGGAGACAAAGAAAAAGGTACCGACACAGAAGGGGACAGTGGAAGCAAAGGAAACACATGCAAAGTCCAAAATAAAAAATATGGATAGGACACAGAGTCTGGAAGAGCTCAAAAAAGACTTCAAAAACCAATTAAGAGAGACAGAGGAAAAGTGGGGAAGAGAAATGAAAAAGATGGAAGAAGAAATGAAAGTAATGTAAGAAGAAATGGACCAATTGAAAAAGAACAAAAAACTGACAGAGGAAAGCCAGGCCTTAAAAATCAGAATTGACTGTCTAGAAACTAATGATTTCATGAGAAAGCAAGAAACAGTAAAGCAGAATCAAAGGACTGAAAAAAGGAAAGCATGAACTATCATATTGAAAAAACAACTAACCTAGTAAATAGATCTAGGAGAGACAATTTGAGAATAATTGGACTACTTTAAAGCCATGATGAAGAAAAAACCTTGGACATCATATTATAAGAAATTATCAAAGATAACTGCTCAGAGATCCTTGAACAAGAAAATAAGATTGAAATTGAAAGAATTCACAGATCACCTCCTGAAAGAAATCCTCAATTGACAACTTCCAGGAATGTAATAGCTAAATTCAAGAGCCACCAAGCCAAGAAAAAAAATACTTCAAGTAGCCAGAAATAAACTATTAAAATACCATGGATCTACAATCAGCATCACACGGGACCTACAGCTTCTACATTAAGAACTGAAAGGCATGGAATATGATATTCATGAAGGCAAAAGATTTGGGTTTACAACCCAGAGTCACCTTTCCAGCAAAACTGAGTATATTCTTTCAGGGGAAAAATGGTCATTCAATAAGATAGAAGATTTCCAAGCATTCCTGAGGAATAAGCCAGACCTAAACAAAAAATTTGAAGTGCAAACATGACGCACAAGACAAGATCAAAAAGGTAAATAAAAAAGAGAAAATTTAAGGGATTCATTAAGGTTAAAATGTTTATATGTCTACATGGAAAGAGGATTTCTGTAATTCTTAAAAATAACTCTTAGTAATAGAGAAAAATAGAAGAAATTTACTCAGAAAGAGGGTGGAGAAGTAAACTGATTATGATGATATGATGTATATGTATATGTGATGACATGGAATGCTATGTATGTATCACTGAGAGAAAAGGAAAGAGAGAAAGAGAATAGGGTAAATTATATAATATAAAGAAGTGTGAAAAATAAATACAGAGAGGGGAGGATAAGGGTGGTGACAGGCAATGCTTAAACTTTACTCTCATTGTAACTGGCTCAGAGAGGGGGAAAACGAGTATACTCAGTGAGGTATAGAATTCTATCACCCTACAGAGAAATGGAAAGAGAAAAAGACAAGGAAAGGGAGTGATAATTTAAGTGTGGAGGAAGTGGAGGGGTGACAAAAAGCAAAATACTGGTAAGGAGGAACAGAGTAAAAGGGAATAGAGCAGGATGTAAAGAGGACAATACAATGAATGGCAATACACAGTTAGTAATCATTATGCTGAATTTGAATGGAATGAACTCACCCATTAAATGGAAGCAGATAGCAAAGTGGATTAAAAACCAGAATCCTACTATATGTTGTTTATAAGAAACACATTTGAGGCAGGGTGACACACACAGATTCAAGAAAAGCTGGAGAAGAATTTATTATGTATTATCTAAAGTAAAAAAAAGCAGGAGTATCAATCATGATACCAGATAAAACCAAAGTAGAAATTGATCTGATTAAAAGAGATAAAGGAAGGAAATTACATTTTGCTAAAAGGTACTATAAACAATGAAACAATATCATTACTAAATATTTATGCACCAAATGGGATAGCATCTAGATTTCTAAAGAAGGAATTAAAGGAACTCTAGGAGGAAATAGATAACAAAACCATACTAGAAGGGATCTCAACCTTCCCCTTTCAGAACTAGATAAATCAAGCCAAAAAATAAATAAGAAAGAAGGGAAGCAAATGGAATGCTAGGAAAATTAGAGTTAATAGATATCTGAAGAAAACTGAACAGGGATAAAAAGGAATATACCTTTGTGAAGGGTTAAAATTTTTGGTAGGAGTTTGAACAAAGGTCAGGAGAGCAGTTGGGTAAACACATTATTTTTAGGAAAGTTCAGATAGGAAATAGAAAGGAGGAAAGTGAGAGTAATCTCCTAATATCTTATAACTATACCTAAGATCTCAATCCTAACTAAAATTTTCTAAAAAAAACCTAAATCTATCTTATTTCAAGGGCAGCTTCTTCTGCCAGGGCCAGGCCCAGGTCTAAAGTTCTCTACACTGACTATCTAATCATTTTTTCACTATCTATCTACATACCTAAGCTAATCAATAAACATTAATCACCTACCACCTCCTTATAGGCTGTTAAGGCCTTCAATCCATTTTCTTTAACTCCAACTGTCAGTTAGTAAAAAACTGCCAGTCTCCAAGAGACCGAGATAGGCTCCTCTCCCCAGGGAACCCAGAGACAAAAGTCCCTTCCAACTTCATCTTCTCCTATATATCCATTTCATCTCCTAGGTAACAGAATCTTCAGTACTAACCACAGAAGCTGTCCATTACCTGACTCTTACTGAGAAGCATTTCTATTCCTCTGCCTCTTAAAGAGACAGAGGACGAGATTAAGAAAACCCTCTTTAACACCTTCTTCTCAGCAGTACATGGTACATATACAAAGATCAACCATGTACTAGAGCATAGGAATATACAACTTTTTTAGATCATAATACAATAAAAAATATAATTAACAAGGATCCGTGGAAAGGCAAGTTTAAAATTAATTGGAAACTAAATAATCTAATTCTTCAAAACTGGTGAGCCAAAGAAGAAATCATAGAAACAACTATGGACTTCATTAAAGAGAATGACAATGAGGAGACATCATATCAAAACCTATGGGATACAACCAAAGCAGTACTCAGGGGAAAATTTATATCACTGAGTGCCTATATCAACAAAATAGAGAGGAAAGAAATCACTGAATTGGGCTTGTAACTTCAAAAATTAGAAAAAGAACAAACTAAAAAGCCCCAGATGAAAACTAAATTGGAAATCCTAAAAATTAAAGGAGAAATTAATAAAATTGAAAGTAAAAAAAACTATTGAATTAATAAATAAGACTAGGAGCTGGTACTTTGAAAAAACAAATAAAATAGATAAAATACTGGTTAACCTAATAAAAAAGAAAGAAGAAAATAAAATTAATAGTATCAAAGATGAAAAGGGTGATCTCACCTCTAATGAAGAGAAAGTAAGATAATTATTAAGGATTATTTTGCTTAATTATATGGCAATAGATGTGAAATTCTAGGTGAAATGGGTGAATATTTACAAAAATATAAATTGCCTAGATTAACAAAAGAGGAAATATAATATTTAAATAATCCCATCTTAGCAAAAAG
The DNA here is from genome assembly GCF_016433145.1 of Gracilinanus agilis. Taxonomy (NCBI): domain Eukaryota; kingdom Metazoa; phylum Chordata; class Mammalia; order Didelphimorphia; family Didelphidae; genus Gracilinanus; species Gracilinanus agilis. The sequence goes on from NC_058133.1 coordinate 357,617,148, forward strand.
AAATTGAACAAGCTATCAAGGAAATTCCTAAGAAAAAATCCCCAGGGCCAGATAGATTCACAAGTGAATTCTATCAAACATTTAAAGAATAACTAATCCCAATACTATACAAATTATTTGAAAAAATAAGCAAAGAATGAGTTTTACCAAATTCCTTTTATGACACAAATATGGTACTGATTCCAAAGCCAGGAAAACCAAAAACAGAGAAAGAAAACTACAGATCAATCTCCTTAATGAATATAGATGCAAAAATTCCTAAATAGAATACTATAAAAAAGATCAGTTGGGATTTTTACCAAGAATGAAAGGATGGTTTAATATCAGGAAAACCATCCACATAATTGACCACATCAATAATCAAACCAACAGAAATCACATGATTATCTCAATAGATGCAGAAAAAGCTTTTGACAAAATATAACACCCATTCCTTTTGAAAACACCAGAAAGTATAGGAATAAAAGGGTCAATCCTCAAAATAATAGAGTATATATTTAAAATGATCAGCAAGTATCATCTGCAATGGGGACAAGTTAGAAGCCTTCCCAATAAAATCAGGAGTGAAGCAAGGATGCTCATCATCACCTCTATTATTTAATATTGTTCTTGAAACTCTAGGGATAGAAATTAGAGAAGAAAAAAATTGAAGCGATTAAAGTAGGCAACAAGGAAACTAAACTGTCACTCTTTGCAGATGATATGATGGTATACTTAAAGACTCCTAGAAAATCAACTAAAAGATGAGGGGAAATAATTAACAACTTTAGCAAAGTTGCAGGGTACAAGATAAACTCACATAAATCATCAGCATTTCTATATATTTCCAACAAAACTCAGCAACAAGAGTTAGAAAGATAAACTCCATTTAAAATCACTCTAGGCAATATAAAATATTTAGGAACCTATCTGCCAAGCACAGGAATTATATGAACACAACTACAAAACATTTTTCACACAATTAAAACTATATCTAAATAATTGTGGAAATATTAATTGCTCCCAGGTAGTATGAGCTAATATAATAAAAATGGCAATCCTACCTAAATTAATCTACTTATTCGGTGCCATATCTATCAAACTACAAAAAACCTTTTTTTCATAGAATTAGAAAAAATTATAACACAGTTCATCTGAAGAACAAAAGATCAAGCATATTAAGGGAAATAATGAAAAAAAAGTGAAGGATGGGAGCCTAGCAGTACCAGATCTTAAACTGTACTATTAAGCAGTGGTCATCAAAACAATATGGTATTGACTAAGAGACAGAAGGGTAGATCAATGGAATAGACTAGGGGTAAATGACCTCAGTAAACTAGTATTCAATAAACCCAAAGACCCCAGCTTTTGGGACAAGAACTCAATATTTGACAAAAACTGCTGGGGAAATTGGAAAACAGTATGGGAAAATTAGGTTTAGATAAACATCTCACACACCCTACAAGATAAATTCAAAATGGGTAAATGACTTAAATATAAAGAGTGAAATGACAAATAAATTAGGTGAACATAAAATAGTATACCTGTCAGATCTGTGAGAAAGGAAGGAATTTAAGACCAACCAAGAGAGAGAACACTGCAAAATATTAAATGAATGACTGACTATATCAAATTAAAAAGGCTTTACACAAACAAAACCAAATGCAACCAAAATTAGAAGGAAAGCAACAAACTGGGAGAACATTTTTATAACAAAACTCTCTTGACAAAGGTTTAATTTCCCCAATATATAAGGAACTAAGCCAAATCTACAAAAAAATCAAGCCATTCCCCAATCAACAAATGGTCAAGGGACATGAATAGGCAGTTCTCACATGATGAAATCAAAACTATCAATAAGCACATGAAAAAATGCTCCAAATCCCTCCTGATTAGCAAAATGCAAATTAAAACAACTTTGAAGTATCACTTTATACCTAGCAGACTGGCCAATATGACAACAAAGGAAAGTAATAAATACTGGAGGGGATGTGGCAAAATTGGGACATTAATACACTGCTGGGGGAGTTGTGAATTGGTCTGACCATCCTGGAGGGCAATTTGGAACTATGAGCAAAGAGCTTTAAAAGAATTCCTACTCTTTGACCCAGCCGTACCACTGCTGGGTTTGTACCCCAAAGAGATAATAAGGAAAAAGGCTTGTTCAAAAGTATTTATAGCCATGCTCTTTGTGGTGACAAAAAAAAAAAAAAAAAAAAAGGAAAATGGGGGTGTGTCCATCAATTGGAGAATGGCTGAATAAATTGTGGTATCTGATGGTGATGGAATATTATTGTGCTAAAAGGAATAATGGACTGGAGAAATTCCATGTAAACTAGAAAGACTTCCAGGAATTCATGCAGAAGTAAAGGAGAAGAACCCAGAGAATATTATACATGGAGACTGTTGCATTATGGCACAATTGAATGTAATAGACTTTTCTACTAGCAGCAATGCAATGACTCAGGACAACTCAGAGGAACGTATGAGAAAGAACACTATCCATATACAGAGAAAGAACTGTAGGAACAGAAACACAGAAGAAAAATATGATCAGTCATGTAGTTCAATGGGGATATGATTGGGGTTTTGGCATTAAAAGATCACCTTGCTGCAAATATGAATAACATGGAAATAGGTTTTGAACAATGATACATGTATAACGCAATAGACTTGCTTGTCAGCTCTGGGAGGTGGGAGGGTAGAGGAGTGGAATCATAAATCATGTAACCTTGGAAAAATATTCTAAAGGAAAAAAATAAAAAAGAAGTAAATTACACATGTGGCATGCTCACATTTCATTTAAAGACTAGATTGGGAATCTAGGTGAAATAATATTCCATCCTGTGTGACCTTGGTCATTGTCATACTTCATTTCCTTCACCCTCAAGTCTTCTCATCTGTAAACAGAGGGATTTGAAGTGGTTGACCTCTGAGAACCTTCTAGGTCTAGAACAGTGATGGACAAACTTTTTAAAGAAGGTGCCAAAGGAAAGGAAATGCTCATCTGTCAGTCTGTTTCTAAGGCAAATCTTTTGAAGTTTCATTGTATTGTATTCTACTCATTATATTCATCAAATTAGAAATAATGTTGGGCAGCTGGATAGAACATTTCAGGGGGCCAAGGGCCATAGTTTGCTCATCACTGGTCTAGATGGATGACCCTGTGATCCTATGACTATCTCAGTAGAAGTGATGAGGTAGGACAATGGGAGGCTGCATAACCTTGGGATAAAAGCAATGAATAGAGAATGCAAAGATTTTGGTCCTCATCCCCTTCTCTGCTCTTGGCTTCCTGTGTGGCATTTATCTCTTGATGAATCACTTTCCTCACTCCTCCACATGTCCTAGCACTGGGTCCTGTACATTGTAGGCACTTTTCCCCAGGCACATATTCCTCTCTTCCTTGCCCTCTGCTTTTACCAGATGTTGTGACAAAGTGGTGTGTACCCATTTAAGAATAGAAGCATCTCAGAAGTAACTAATTATGACTAAAGGTGATATGTAGCCAATTTAGGAGTGGATATGATTACCAATTAGTATAAAAAGAATAAGCCTGAGGAGTACTAACAAGTTGAGTCTAAAAGAAGCAGACCCAGTGAACCTTTTAGTGGGGAGGTCTACTTAAACCCACCAGATGCCAAAGGCTAAAAGGTAGATGGGCTGCAGTGACAGGCCAGATTCTGAGTCTCCCAAATGAATACTCTATAACACCAAATGAAGAGCTTCATGGTGCTACCACAGAGGAAACTGCTTACCTCTAACTCTTTAGTGTACAATTCATACTAACGAGCTTCCTCTCTGCTCACAAGATAGTCTGACATTGATTCAATTGCTTTGCAATACCATCGGGAAGAATCAGTAGGACAGTACTAGAGGCTGAGAGGACCATCAGTGACTCACACTAGAGAGGGTAAGTAAACATAATGGGAAGTAAAAGTACTGGTCTCAAAGGAAAAGACTTGTTATAGAGCAGTGATTCCCAAAGTGGGCGCCACCGCCCCCTGGTGGGTGCTGCAGCGATCCAGGAGGATCCAGGTGCATTTATCTTTCCTATTAATTGCTGTTAAATTTTTTTAAATTAATTTCCAGGGGCCCTAAGTAATATTTTTTTCTGGAAAGGGGGCAGTAGACCAAAAAATTTGGGAACCACTGTTATAGAGGATCAAATATAAACTTCTCTATTTGTCTTTTAAAACTCTTCACAATCTGATGATGACCTACTTCTCTAATCTTATGATGCATTCCTCCCTTTCCCAGAGTCTCTAGTCTATCATATTGACCTTTGTAATGTCTCTCAATCCATTTACAGGCTCTAGCCCTTGACATTGGCTCTTCCCTATATCCCTTTCATCTCCACCTCTTAGAATCCCTTGTTTTCTTCAAATTTGGCTAAGGCATCACCTTTCAGTGGAAGGTTTGAACTTCCTCTACCATTACCCTGCAGCTGTTATTGTCTTCCCCTAATTTACACCATATTTATTTTGTATATACATGTTTATGTCAAGAGTGTCAGCAGGATTGAATAAGTCAACAACAAAGAACAATCTATTAAAATTGTTCATGTTTTCTCCTCCATTAGAATGTAAGCTCCTTGAGGTAAAAACTGCTCCATTTTTGTTTTTTCTATTCCCTCGTGCTCCATACAGTTCTTAGCACATAGTATTCTATTAATGCTGACTGATCTCCAAAGAGCCTTGGGTGTTATTAGTGGACTCATAGGCAGGGAATATCCCTGAACATGGTTTCCATAATAATAGTTGAATTTATAATGATAAGACTTTATTAATATTGATCATCTCCCTTACTTTTTTAGGATATGGATTAGGAAAAGTGGGCCTGTGATTATCTTGGTATAGGGAATTCCAGGTTGAGGAAACTCCATCCATCAATGCAAAGTGGCACCTTGTTTGTTACATATAGCTTTAATCCCTGAGGTACTGAGAGGTGAAAACTCACTTGGGGGACCCAAGAGTCAGTAAATGTTAGAAGCAGGGTTTGAACCCAGGTCTTCCTTAACCACAAGACCCCTCTCTATCCTCTACACCAGGCTTACTCTTTAGGAATAAATTAAATAACAGGTGAGATGCTTAAAGCTCTTTGGAACATGGGCTTCCTCTAGAGATCAGAAGTGTTAAGCACAGTTGTTGCAACACTCCCAAGTGCTATCCAAACTAGGTAAAAATATATTTGGGTAATATTTAAATAAAAATGCAATAAAACATAGATAATGTTATTGTGTAGTTTTCCAACACAATGTAAAAGCCAAGGGATCCTTATCTTTTTTTAGCGATCTGTGTTTCTATTTGAGTGTGATACTGTTGCTCTAGGCAATCAGAGAATTGTTACTACTACACATCAGGAGTGTTTGTAGACCTCTGGAAAGAAACCAAGTAGGGAAATAAGCTTAATTCTAAAGATGATACTTGTAGATAGACTTAAAAATAAAGTATACTGAAGAACACTGAACTTTGCTAACCTTAAAATGCCACAGTGTTCTGTTTCTTATTGTTATTGGTATTATTAATAAGCTCAGAGGTTCAGCAGGGCTTGATTCTAAGACTACCTTGCAATAAGGGTAAAAATAAAACCTCAAAAACGGCAAGTTAAACAGGTTCTCCTCCTCCCTACCCCATAGAACAAGCAACATGATAAAAAAAGTAAACAAATATTTCTCTTGTCTACTCTGAAAGGGAGAAAAGAGCCACTAAATAAGATTTTGAAAACAAGTCTGCTAAGGAGATTGGGCAATGGCTCTTTCTAGGAAGTCACCGTGTCCTCCAGACTTATTTCATTTGGAACAACATTTTGATTGCATGTACAGTCAGTGCTCAAAATTCCTGAGGGCAATGTTGCTAGAAAACAGTGCGTGCAAAAGTTTAAAAAAAGAAGTGAATGTGGATACATTGAACCTATGGGAAATAGGGAGCTAGGTCCTCGAGACCATCAAAAACTATAATCTTTTGCTAGAGATTGCTGAAAGTAGAATTTTCTGCATACCATTCTTTATGACAAAATATTAATTCTGATAATATATACTTTTCCTAACACAGTAACAATGAAACAAATCATAAGATGCAGTACATAAAATAAAATTGGTAACATGAAAACATTTTTCTCACTAGTGATTGTCTAGAATTCTGTAACCTTTTGGGCTATCATCTCAATAAAAAAATTTACTTTAGAGAATATTTACTTTGCATAATGCATGAAATCTATAGGACCATAAATGCTGATGGCAAAAAAAAATATTCTTAAAATGAAAACCTTTTTTTTATTTGGCTCTTTCTTCCACTGTGTCAGATGGTGAAGTGAGGATGTTGTACGGGATACTATAATGCTGTAAATTTCTCTACCTTGGCTACCCTCTAAAAACCAATGGGATGGGAAGGTTGCTGGGACTTGAGTTGCTGCTGTCAGAAGACTCCAAGATTGAGGAGGTCTTGGCATCACTTTCCACACTGCCCTTCAGGGTGGGTGTATAGTGTTAGACATCCTGAATGAAGCAACACCGTAAAAAAACTCTATCTGCTGCACCAGAGTACAAAGCATAGAAGAGGTAAGTTGACAGTTAATCTTAAAGTCATGTTTAATAATGGAATCAGCCATCTCAATAGCTCGTCAGTTGAATGATTAGACTGACAGCTGGTGTAGATATTCCATACAAATTTTATCTAACACCTTTATTTTCTCTCTAAGCCACATTACTGACTGCATGCTTGGGTTTAGAGCTCAAAGGACTGGCTCCATACTTTATGGGGGAAATTGCAACACAAAACTTGAGTTTTAAAATGCAGACAATGAAAATATGCAGAGTAATTCATTACAGTGGTAGGAAGAACAAGACCAGTGAATCATCTAGGACAGTGATGGCAAATCTTTTAGAGATCAAGTGCCCAATCTGCACCCTCATGTCACATGCGAGCCACCCCCTTACCTCAGACAGGGGAGAGAGGAAGCTCACCCATTGGGCTGCTGGGCAGAGGGGTAGGTGAAGTGAGAAATGTTCCCAGACATGGTGGAGAGGGGGAAGGGAGCAGCCCCCTCTAGCACGTGTGCCACAGGCTCACCAACACAGATCTAGGCAATCTGAAGCCAGATTCCAACTTGGGTCTTTGTGCCTCCAGACCTAGCTAGTCAGTCCTTGGCATCCACTCATTTAAAGTATCCATGTGATTTGTATTAGTAACTTCATTTTCACTTTCACATTAGCAACCGTGCACATTCCCTTCTATGCTAAATAGAGAAAAAAAATGAGGGCAGGATGCAGGTAAGTTTGTTGGCAAACCTATGGCAACTGAGACAAAAGGAGCCTGGCCTAGAGGCAGGAAGCCCCAAGTTCAAATCTGGATTTACATACTAGCTATGTGATCCTGGGCAAGACACTTCACTCTGTTTGCCTCGGTTTCCTCATCTGTAAAATGAACTGGAGAGGAAATGGCAAACCACTCCAGTATTTTTGCCAAGAAAACTCCAAATAGGGTCACAAAAAGTCAGAAACAGCTGAAATGATTGAACAACTATCAATATCTATATCTATATCTATATCTATATCTATGTATATCTTTGTGTGTGTGTGTGTGTGTGTGTGTGTGTGTGTGTATTTGCATTATCTCCCTTAATAGAATATAAACTTTTTGGAGGCAGGCAAAAGTCATTTCAACTTTATCTTTGTACTTCCAGTGATTGATACAGTGCCTGGCACACAAAGACATTTAATAAATGCAAGTTGATTCCTTGAAAATAGCATATTGCCTAAGGTCACTTTTAGCTTTTTAGACCAAGAATAAGGACTATGACAGTTTAATGCTTTGGAACAAATACTGACTCAGTTTACTCCTCTGTGAGGTGAAAGGATTCACTCCCTAAAGTCTCTTTTAATGAGCACTTTAAGGATTCATTATTATCCCCTTAAAGATGTATTTAGATGCAAGGAAATGGTAGATGTTTGATCTTGAGTCGCTATTCTGACTTTTCTTTTTACAGATGACACAACTAAGCACCAGGAAGGCTGAGGGAAATACCCGAGATCACACAAGTAGTAAAAAAGCAGGGATTTGACTGCAGGTTGTCCAATTCTTCTCTCCCTTCCACCCTACCTTTCATTTAACTTGGGGCACTACTTAAATATATCCTCAGAGCAAAAAGTCTTCCTGAATAGTGACGAAATGGATAAGTAGGTACTGAAGAACACTGTTCCCAATTTTCCCTTTCATCATGACCCTGTAACCAAACTTTTCGAGTCTGTTTGGGACCAAAGCCAGCAGGCTTCTGAGAACAGCACTGTAGCCTGTTTTAGGAAAGGTTATGATCTGCCACCAAAGGAAAAGGCTGTCTTGCCATCAAAGGGAAAAACTTGGAGCCTTAGCCAGGGCTTTCAGACTGGGAAGAGAGAGGGAGCGAGTCATTGTTAATGGGCTGGCTGACTGGCCCACTCTCTGGACTGCACCTAATGGGCGGAGAGATTGTGGTGGGAAGTGAATTGAGATCACTGTACCATTCTTACTGAGAAACTCACTGGAGGGCAAATTAGTTTTAGGAGAGTGTTTCTGAGCCAAATAAGGTTTTCAAGAGAAGCCTGACTCATAAACTATTCGAGCTGGTTGGCACCTTAGAGAACATCTCATCCAGCTCCTTCATTTTACAGTTGAGGGAGCTGAAGCCCAGAAAGGTTAAATAATTAAACTGAAGAACACAGTGGCAAAGCCAGGACGGCTACTTGGATCTCCCAATTCTCGGTTCAGTACTTTAAATCCTCCTAACTTGGCAATGCTGAGCCCACATCTCTTCGTGTTGTCATCAAGGATAGTGACTAGTTGTGTGACCCCGGGCGAGTTACACAATCTCTACATGCCTCAGTTTTCTCATCTATGAAATAGGGATAATAAAGCACCCATTTCCCATGGTTATTGCGAGAGTCCAATGAGATAGCATCCCTTTCACAAACCTGAAAGCATCAAACAAATGCTAGCTATTGTGAGAAATAGAGGATGGATCAGACGCTTGATTTAATTTTATTTTCTTAAAATGTTTTACTCTTTCTTTTTGTTGTTATTTCACTACTTAATGTGACTTTCCATTAATCCTCCACACACAGGCACCAGCGAAAGAAGCCTCCCTTGTAGCAAGTACAGTTAAACCACACAGACACATTGCCTGAGCCTAATAGAGGCCTCATTCCATACCCATAGCCCACCCCCTTACAGCCTAGAGGAAGGAGGCGGTTCTCACTGCTGATCCTCTAGCGTCAAGCTAGCCCTCCATATTTTTAGGTTATTTTTCTTTCTATCATCACGAGCATTGTATTGTTTTTCTCTCGGCCTGCCTAATTTTATTCTGCTGCAGTCCAACTAAATCTTCCTAATCTTCTCTGATTTTTTCATTTTCAGAGTTATGACTCAGGACATCATAATAGCCCAGTGACTTCATGGGGCATAATTGGTCCGATCATTCTCCATTTGAGGGGCAAACACTTTGTTTCCAGATGTGAATATGTTGGGGGGGGGGGTTATTTCTGTTATCCCAAAGCAGTGTGACAATGTAAATGTACACACATATGTACCTGGAAACCTAAGATATACATACACGTGTATGTGCAAATAAATCCTGTATTCATACATGCACATGCATTTATACTTGTATTTCCTTTATGTATGTATATACACCCAACATGCATTCCACCTATACATATGCACATGTGTGTATAAATGCATATATGTTTACATTTGTATTTCCTTTATATATGTTTATAAATCCAACATGTATTCCATATGCACATATGCATATGTGTGTATATACATACACATTTACATTTATTTCATATACACATAATCCATATATGCATATGTGTATACATCTATATACGCATGTATAAACACAGATTTCCTTTATATGTATGTGTAAACCCAATGTATACTCCACATGCATGTATAGACCCGTGTCTATATATGCATGTTCTCTTTGTGTGTATATGCACATGATATGCACCCCAGTGGGAATCTATTTGTACATGAATACATAGAGTTCTTTTATATGAGTATATGTATATAAACTCAGCATATACTCCATACATGCGTGTATATTTGTATAGACACAACACATGTAGATTTCCTTTATGTGTATATAGGCATATACATACATATACATATATATGTAAACCCAATATATAATCCACATATATGGATATACCCATTCATGCATGTATTTATATACACATATAAATTCCTTTTATGTGTGTATATGCACACAAACAACATATAGTCCATACACACATGTATATTTCTACTTATAATTCCTTTATATATATGCCTATAAACAGCATATACTCCATCATACATGTATATTTGTAAATAAACATATACATGCTTATTTCCTTTATATGTATATTGGGTGCACACATATATGCAGGGTGTATATATGTGTATTATGTGTGTATACACATGTACCATCATGTGCATGTATATATGCATACACTTGTGTGTACGTGTATGTGTGCACATGCAAATCCCCTTACATGCATGTATTTACACAAATACCATGCATGCCACACATGCATGCATATTCATATATACATGTATTTCCTTTGTGTGTGTATGCCTATAAACTCAACCTATATTCCATCTATACATGCATATATACACACACATGTACATATTTCCTTCATACATACATAGATATATGCACACATTTGTAAACCAACATATGCCTCTCACACATGTACACGCATGTGCGTGAGCATATATTCACACACATTACATACATGTGTTTCAATATGTTTATATTTGTGTAAAATAGAAATGTAAGTGTGCATGTGTGTGTGTCTGTCTATCTGTCTGTCTGTCCTTTCCTTCTCGCTCTGACCTCATTGGGGTACATGCCCAATAGTGGAATTACTCAGTCAGAGTTTATGAACTCTTCAGTCATTTTTCTAACATGGCTTCATATTGTTTTCCAGAATGACTGGCTAGTCCATGGCTCCACCGCCAGCGTGTCAGGGCACGTGTCTTTCCCTGCTCCTCTGCCACTGACGGCTGCCATCTTTTCTTATCTTGGCCAACTCGCTAGAACCCTCCTCCTTTTACAGGGGAGACAGCTGAGGCCCAGAGAAGGGGAGGGATTTTCCCCAACATCATATAGGTAACAATCTGCAGATTTGAGACTTCTCTCAAGTTCTCTGTGGCTCTTCCTAATTTCCTTTCTTTTACACCATACTGCGAAGTACTTAATGAAATCCAGCTCTACTGCCTCAATGGTATTTCTCTCCTTACCAGTCCAATCACCTTAACAAAAAGAGAGAGAAAGAGAGGGAGGGAGGAGGAAGGAGGGAAGGAGAGAGAGAGAGAGAGAGAGAGAGAGAGAGAGAGAGAGAGAGAGAGAGAGAGAGAGAGACAGAGAGAGAGAGACAGAGAGAGAGAGACAGAGAGAGAGAGAGAGACAGAGAGAGAGAGAGACAGAGACAGAGAGAGAGACAGAGAAAGAGAGAGACAAAAGACAGAGAGAGAGAGAAACAGAGAGACAAAAGACAGAGAGAGACAGAGAGAGATAGAGAGAGACAAAGAGAGGGAGAGACTGACTACTACTATTGAGCTCTCTGTCCTTTCTCTGACATGAGGAAGTCCAGCATAGCTGTGAGAAAATGTTCATGGAGAGAAAAAGTGGGGGAGAGGCAATACCTTGAGTATTTTAGTGAGAGAAATAAGGAAATAAGCATTGATTAAGGGCCTTTGGTATGCTAGGTACTCTGCTAAGGACTTTATAAATATTATCTCATTTAATCCTAACAATAGGACAGCCTAGTGACATGGGGGATAGAGGTCCAGGCCTGAGGTCAAGAAGACCTGAGTTCAAATGTAGCCTCAGACACTTCCTAGCTGTGTGACCCCAGGAACATCACTTAACTCTTTTTACCTCAGTTTCCTCATCTGTAAAATGAGCTGGAGAGGGAAATGGCAAAACCATTTCAGGATCTCTGCCAAGAAAACCCCAAATAGGATCATAATGCATCAGACACATCTCAAATGATCGAATAATAACAATTCTCACAATAATCCTGAAAAATAAAGGCTATTATTATCTCCATTTCACAGCTGAGGAAACTGAGGCAGTTACAGATTAAGTGACTTGCCCAGGGTCATACAGCTAGTAAGTGTCTGAAGTTGGATTTGAGCTTAGATCTTCATGATTCCAGGCCCAGTATTCTACCCTACCATGAAATCTAGCTGCTAGAAAGAATCTTCTTTACTTCATGCATTGGAGATATGATTTAATTCATGTAATAGATTCTTTTAATGCCTATATGTTTACTAGATTAAATAGCTATTTATTATTAATAATAAATGTTTTATTATTAATTCTATATATCACTATATTAATGAATATTATTGCAATTCTTTATTATTCATAATAATTTATATTTGTTATTTATGGCACATTGTATTTTCTATCCAATATTTAATTACCCAATAATTTATTAGTTAATAATTTGCTTATTCATTAATAATCATTTATATTTGCTATTATACATAGTATTTGATATCCGATATCTAACTGCCCAATCGTTTATTAATAACCTACTTATTAATTAATCATTTATATTTGCTATTTATTATACATTATATTTTATATTCAATATTTAATTGCCTGATAATTAATTAATAACTCACTTATTAATTAATAATCAGATAAATCTTGATATTTAAATTTTAACTAGTAAATTCTAAAAATTAGTAATTTAATAATTAATGATGGTTTTTAATATATTGTAATGATAAAATTAATAATGATAACATAAAAATTGTTAATATAAAACGTTATTAAATAAGAGTTTTTTTAATAAACTGACTATTTGCTTAGGAATTTGATATTTTTCATACTGACAGTGAATCACGTTCCAGTTATGGCCCATGTGAAAAAATGAGTCAGGATAGCATAGAGGGTAGAGAGCTGACTTCCAAATCACTAGGATATGGTTTCAGATTCTACCTCTGAGACTTACTGACTGTGTGACCCTGGGCAAGTCTCATACTCAGTGCCCTCAGGAAGCTCTTTTGAGACTTGAAGTTACAGAACCTTTGATGAATTGAAATGATAATTCTGGACCAAAAGTAAAGGAATAAAAAACATCTTAGTGGTATTTGAAGGGTCACCAGAGTCTGAATGTTTATATAATAAAGACTTAAAATTCTGTCAGTCCTCCATGTACTTCTCAATCCAGGAAAAAGACTATGTGAGGAAAGAAATAGCCCCCAAAGAGAAGCCCCACAAGACCTGAGTGAGAGAATTCCCAAGAGCTGGCTGGTATTAGAGCCCAGCCAGCAGCTTTACGTCACCATCCCCAGCTTCCAACAAGAAGGCAGGCTGAGATGAGCCAAGGCCTACCTGACTTCATCCTCCTGTCCTCAGGACCCCGGGGGAAGTGGGGAAGAGGCTGGCTGCTGAAGAGGTTGTCACACAAAAGGCTCTGACACAGCTTCCTCAGGAAGCTTAAGACACAGCCGAGGCTGTTCACCACGGGCAGGCTCAGGAGATGCTGTTTCCCATCAAAAGAAGCTGAGACTGAAAAACCACAGGAGACAGCGATTCAGAGCTGTGTGCATGGAAGGAGAGTTTGGGCCAAGCAGCCTGGGGGCTGAGGAATCAGATCAAATCAAAATGGAAGCAAAGAAAAGAAAGTAGATTAAATAAAAATGAAAGTAAATTCTCTGAAATGAAATAAAGTACAGGGAAATAATTTTAACTGACAAAATTATAAAATAATTCATGAAAGTAGAAATAAAAGAAATAAAACCAAACTAAAATAAAAGAAGAGAAAGCCCCAGCCCTCTCAGTGCTGCTGTCTTATACTTGGGTTTGGCTTTTAAAGAGAGAGAAACATTGGACCTTGAGGGCCTCTCCTTCCATTTCCTTGAACAATCCCTGGCAGATATTTTTCCTTTTTGCCTTTCTTGTTCTCTGTTCTCAGTTACTCAGAGATGAGCTTTCTTTATCTTGGCCAGAACAAAACCTCCTTGCCACTTCTTGGGCATCACCTTACCTTACTGCCAAGACTCTGGCCACATCTCCCTTCCCATCCCACAAACTCCTGCAGCCACCTGGACTCTGCTCATTTGTTCCTCTGGCTCTGGGAGGTGAACTTTCTACTTATCTTCCTAGGAACCAGGACTCCATCCATGCCATCAAACCTATACCAATACCTCCGCCTCTTTGTGGCTCCCCTGGATTTGTTGTCTACATCCACTAGAATATAAGCGCCTGGAGGCAAACACTGTCTTGCTTGTCTACGGTCTGTAGCCCCAGTGTTTGGCACAGTGCCAGACACATAATAGACACGTCAATGCTTACTCACGTATCCTCTCTGTCTTTGGTGTTTAGCCATCTATCCATGACTAGTGGTAATGGAAAGGCCAAGGCATTTGGAGTAAGGGGACTTGGATTTGAATCCCAGCTCTACCCCTCTAACATTTATTGCTCGGGTGACTTTGGACTAGTCCCTTATTCTCTCTGAAAACGGCTGGTGGCGAAGAGATTCCTTACATCTTATACTTCCTGGCCAAGTTGTGTCAGAATCTCTTAGACTTGGTGGCCTCTAAGGTTCTTTCCAGTTTTTTTTTAAACCCTTAACTTCTGTGCATTGACTCATAGGTGGAAGAGTGGTAAGGGTAGGCAACGGGGGTCAAGTGACTTGCCCAGGGTCACACAGCTGGGAAGTGTCTGAGGCCGGATTTGAACCTAGGACCTCCCATCTCTAGGCCTGGCTCTCAATCCACTGAGCTACCCAGCTGCCCCCTCTTTCCAGTTTTAAATCTATGATCTTATCATTTGCAGCTGCTCTCTCCCATGGAGGCAATATAGTTGATTTATTTTCCTTTTAGAAATTATTTATTTAGTTTTTTTTTGTTGTTGCATTAAAGCCTCCAAGGGTCTCCTTCCCTCTGCGAGTTTTAAAATTAATAGACAATAACTATTATATTTTATAAAAATTTTATTGATAATAACTAAAGTAAAAAAACTACCTAAACCAGCCCTTGGTTGTGAGAAAAGAGAGCAAGAGGGAGGAGATACAGAGCTTATAAACAATATGTGACCACATGATGTGGTGGAGAGATTAAAAGGAATTCTGGGAAATACTGAAGGACTTCTGGGGGGATGAAGTTCAGGGTAAAAAATTCTAATTAATACACCTCCCACACTAAAGAAGGCATCATCTGACCCCCCAAAAGTGTGCATGTATACATATGTATATGTGCATAAATACATATTATATATATAATACACATTATATATATATATATATAACTATATATAACTATGTTGTGCATGATTCTATTTATCAGTTCTTTCTTTGGAGTCACAACAGGCAGTGTTGTTTGGTGGAAAGTGGGCTGGATTGGGAATAAGGGCTCCTTGATTCAAATCCCTGCTCCAACGCTTGTTGCCTGTGTGATCTCAGATACGTCACAAATAGGCATGGAAGTCTATTGCCGACACATTTCTGTTTTGAGGTCTTGTGCCTGCCGAGAATTCAGACCCCAAGCCATAGAGAGCCAGGAAGGGGGAGCTAAAGTAGTTGGAGCATTGAGGTACTTTAGGAATAAGAATCATTGGTGACCCCATTCAATTTTAGAACTAAAAGTATGGCCCCACTTCATTAGAAAAACATGACTGTGACTGAACCAGAGGTCTGAGTAGTGAGCAACTGTAGCAACTTTGGGTGAAACAGTGTGATACATTGGAAAGAGTGTGGGATTTTGAGTCAAAGGATCTGGATTCAAATTATGTTTCTGCTAAAAAAAATGTTTCTACTACTTTGTGGCTAGGTGGCATTATGGATAAAGTGCTGGAGTTGGAATCGGGAATAAAGTCTGAATCCTGCCTCAAATACTTACTAGCTGTGTCACCCTGGGCTAGTCACTTAACCTCTTTCTGCTTCATTTTCTTCATCTTTAAAATGGGGATAATAATAACACCTACCTCACAGGGTTGTTGTAAGGGTCCAATGAGATAGCATATGTAAGGCACTTTGCAAACCTGAAAGTGTTATATAAATGCTAGTTACTACTACTACTACTACTACTACTACTACTACTACTACTACTACTACTACTACTACTACTACTACTACTACTACCACCACCACCACTACCACTACCTTATGATTCAGGGTAAATCACATTCTGAGTCTCTGTAAAATAAGGGGATTCCACTGGATGATCTCTGTGGGACCTGTCGTTCTAAATGCATGATCCTATGACCCTCATGAAGGGTCAATCATCCAAGCTGCTCATGGGACCCTGTTATTCCTGTTAATATGAACACATGTAGGGGCAGCTAGGTAGCACAATGGATAGAGAACTGCCTGGAGTCAAGAAGATTCATCTTCCTGAGTTCAAATCCAGCCTCAGACACTTACTGGTTGTGTGATCCTGGGCAAGTCATTTAACCCTGTTTGCCTCAGTTTCCTCATCTGTAAAAAAAGCTGAAGAAGGAAATAACAAACCACTCCAATTGCCAAGATAACCCCAAATAACATTACAAAGAGTTGGATGTGACTGAAAAATGACTGAATAGCATGAATATGTGTGTATGTTTACTACCTTGAGAAAGAGAGAGAATATTGTGTAGCCTCAGTGTTTTATGCTTTCTCTCAGGAGTCAGCAATTGTGATGCTTCCAATCTGTCTAGCAGCTAATTTAATTAAGCAAATTGGAACATGGGCCAGAATGTTCATGGAGGCACAGAAGAAGAGGACAGGAAGTTCATTTCACCTCTCACAAAAGGATATGGAATTAGGGAGGCTTTTAAAATTATTCCTCTGAGAGATAATGTGGTCTAGTGAAGTAACTCCCAGATTTCTGAGCATCCTGAGTAATATCCTTGGACCTTCTGTTTGGGAGGTCTTCAAAGTAAGTCATTTTGTCTTTTGTTTCTTCTATAACATGACAGAACCACTTGCCATTTCACTTCAACATATAGGGGAATTCAGCTAAGGCAGTGAGTTAAAATGCTATGAAATCTCAAGACCAAAAAGCTGGGTTGTTGCTCAGTCATTTCTGATGCTATATAACCCCATTTGGGGTTTTCTTGGCAGATACTAGAATGGTTGGCAGTTCCTTCTCCAAAACATTTTACAGATGAGGAAACTGAGGCAAACAGGATTAAGTGACTTGGCCAGGGTCACACAGCTAGTAAGTCTCGGGTCAGATTTGAACTCAGGAAGATGAGGCTTTCTGACTCTATCCACTATGCCACCTAGCTGACCAAAAGCTCAGTAGAATCATTTATAACTATGTGAATCTGAGCCCATGGGGGTCACAAAAGGAGTATGGGTATCAAATAAAGAAAAGAGCATCAGTGATACTGATCCTCCAGTCCCTCAGCCCAGGATTCAGTTGAAGTTTAGCCTGCATTGGCTTTATGTAAGGTTTTGAACATGGTATAGTAAAAAGAATAATGGCTCTAGAATCTGAGAACCTATGTTCAAATAATATCTCTGATGCTTACTACCTAGGTGGCCTTGGACAAATCACTTGACCTCCATGGGCCTCAGTTTCCTCATCTGTGAAATGAGAGGGTTTGATTAGATGATCTCTGAGGTTCTTTCCAGGTCTAGATCTTTGGTCCTATGAACATCACTGTTGAGACTGTGTCTGGGTCACTGCCATTTAGCAAAGAAAACACGAAGGCTTCTAGTCCCCAGGGTGATACCTATGGCTCACTTTGGCAGAGAACACTTCTTATATAATGAATGAAAGGAGATGCTCTCTGCCCTAAATGTCCATTTTCATCTTGCTCTAATCTCTGGTCATGCCTGTCATAATCTCTTTTAAAATAATGTCCACAGAACGTTTACAGAATGGAATTACGGATGTAGAACCATGCCAAAGGCTGAATCGTCCATGCACTGGCAAGCAGTGTCACCACCCAGCCTAGAGGGGATAAAATCATGGAGGAAATTATTGCTTTCCTTAATTTTTGCTGCCACAAAGAAGGGAAAGACTTGTAAACTGATCTAATTAAGGACTGTGATGCTGTTACTTTCCAAATTAAATTTGATTCAATTCACTTCAGTTCAATAGAGAACTGGCACAAGAGTCCAAGGAAGTGAGTCAAAATACTACTGCTGATGCTCGTCACTTATGTGACATTGTCACTGAAATCATTAAACCTCCTGGGACTTTGATCTCCTTATCCGTAAAATGAGGGTTTTGGACTAGATGGCTTGAGGTTCCTTTCAACTCTAGAATAATGATCCTATGAATAATTCAACTCAGCAAGCATTTATTTGGCACCTACTGTGTTCCATAGGGCAACTCGGTGATACAGTGGATAAAGTACTGGGCCTGGAGTCAAAAGGGCCTGAGTTCAAATCCAGCCTCAGGCACTTCCTACCTGTTTGACCCAGGCAAGTCACTGAACCTTGTTTGCCTCAGTTTCCTCATCTGTAAAAGGAACTGGAGAGGAAATGACAAACCACTCCAGAGTCTTTGCTAAGAAAACCCTAAGTGAGCTTATAAAGAGTTGGGCATGAGTGAAACTACTGTACAAAAAAAAATTATGTTCCATGGTCCAAGGTAGGTGCCAGTACCCATTAGAGAGAATGGACTTTGGCAGCTGGCACTCTTTGATACTCAAGCGTTTCCCTTCATAGGTATTTCGCAAGCACTTGAGGAGATGGATGTTAGGGAATGTAATAGAAAAATGGAGAACACAGCGTAACTTTTAGAAGAATTGAGTTTATGGAGAAAAAAGTCTCTCTCTGGGTCTCTTGCATAATCTTACATTCTAAACTTGCAAATGGAAGGAAGGTATAGGGATGCTTGGAAAAAACAAAAATTTCTACAAAGTACACTCAGTTCAAGGTAGATTAATGGCACGGGGGTAGAGGAAGTTAGGGATGAGTTTGTGCGCTCAGAACAGCCCAAGAGATATGCAAAAGAAATAATTCCACAGTTAGTATAATACAACGTATTTGGCTTGAAACCCAGTCAAAAGCAAAAACTCAGAGAGATGAACATTCCTGCTGGGTCAAGAGGCTCTTTCTCCCCTGCTTGCCAATGGTCATCCAGGAAGGAAGAGATGGACAAGATGGAAAATGAATAGTGGTGAGTAGACTGAGGTGGTGGAGGATAATCTGAAAAGGAGCAAAGCTTATATGGTATAGAATTTAGATGTGGAAGGGATCTCAGCAATTATGGAAATCAAATCAGATGATACCTGTAAAGTACTTTGTAAGCCTGAACGTGCTATGTAAATGCTAGCATTCATCATCTTTCTAATTGGCTCATTTTACAGATGAGGAAACTGAGGCTGAGAGAAGTGAAGTGAAACCATTAGGGGCAGAACTGGAACTGAAATATGGGCCTCCTAAGTCCGGATTCAGGGTGTAGACAGTCTCCTCACAGCTAACAAGTGACCTTAAACAACCAGTTGTCTTTAGACTCTGGGGCTTCTCTACTATTTCAATGGAAGCAAGAATCACTTGGGATTTCCGAACTTTTGGACAAGCTCTGGTCTTAAACCCACTAAGCTAAACCCTGATTTTCTAATTGCATCCTGTTTGGAAATCCCACACTAATTAGCCTCCCAGCATTCAATCATTCTCTACAGCCTTACCAGACACCATCTCGCCACCATAGCCCTGCTTGACCAGGAAGAAGACTGCCTTCTGCTGGCGTGCACAGTCTATGCACGCCTGAACCGCCTGCTGCAGGACTGCTGAGGGCCTCTCTGGGCCAAAGTGCTCCGGGAGCTGCTGTACCTTCTTCCTCTCCAGGTATGGCCCCAAGTTGGCTTGTTTGTTGACATAAATGCAAACTGCAGAGACAAATACCCGGCACCAAGTGCTTATTATGGAACGCAAGGGATCAGCTCAAATTGGGGGCCTCTCCCAGGGTTCTGCTCCCTCTTCCTTCCTCTCTTGGCTTGGGAAGCATCACTGACAGTTCTGGAATGATGAATTTTTCTTGAAGGAACAAAAGTAATGGACCTTCCAAAGCACTGGGGCAAGCACCCAACATGACCTCCCAAGATGGCTAACAGAGGGATAAGTATAAATGATATTGCTGCCAACCCTTCCATGAAGCTTTAACTTTAGCCTCAGGAGTTTTTCATTATAGAAATCAGAGGCTGGGACCACACTAGAATCCAACAATCTGACTCTGTTTATTAATTAACCAGTTTATTTGTAGCATAAATTAATGTGTCACATTAATTAATATTTAACTATTATCAGTTATAATTATTACTTATACTTAGTATTAATTAATGATTAATGTGACATAAAATTAATTCACTATTTGACATGTTGTCACTAATGACAAACAAATACACAAATTAATTCACTAATTAGTTTGTCACAATTCACTAATGATAAAGTCCCCAATGTTTAAAAGGTTCTAATGGTCATTTTCTTACTGTGTGTGCAAACAGATACATATTCTCTTCTCCCATTCCCCCACAAAAAGTAAAATGACTCTTTCAGATGACTTTTTCTTTCTTAAAAAGAGGTCTTAAAACCACCTCTAAATGTCACAAATATAAATATATCATCAAAGGTTCCTTTAGCAAAAAAAAAAAAAGCTATGTATTCATAGCTTTAAAGAAAAGGTATGCTCACTTGCTCTTTCTGATCCTATATGTAACTGAGGGCAGTGACTTCAGAAGGCTGACAGCACCGTCCTGGAAAGGACCTGGGACAGTGATGGTGAACCTTTTAGAGAGGTAGGAGATATCCTCAGGCATGGAGAAGGGGAGGGGAATAGCCCAGTCTCACGTCTCTCTGGCTTTCTAGTAATGAACTCCAGAAAACTCTTTCCTGGGGCAACAGTGGGTGTACCCATGGAGAGGACTCTGAGCAGCCCCCCTCTGGCATATGTGCCATAGGTTTTCCACCATGGACCTAGGAGAAAATAAGCCTCTTTAGGGCAGGAGCTGTTTTTCATTTTTGACTTTGTGTCCCCAACTTCTGGCACATGGTTGCACTTAATAAACATCTATTGCATTAGATACAAAAGGTTCTATTTTCCTGACTTCTGTAAGCAATCAAAAAGAAAATGAATCAATGGACCATACACTATAATCTGGGTTTGGAATTCACTCTGGTATGTTGTAGAAAGTTTTTTTTTCCATCATACTCAGTTTGCCGTTAGTATAAATTTATCTATTGCCCAAGAAATCCCTGCTGCATTATTTGTAAAGACTAGAGGTAGGAGTAGGATGATGGGAGTGGGGGGGGTGGGGAGGTCCTCTGGGAATCATGGGCCAGAAAAAGAGAAAGGAGCTATTTTGCAAAGTTTGGCCTAGAAACATTTACCTTTGTTCAGCACCTAGGACAGAACCTTTACACCCTTTCTATACTCAATGAATGTTTGTGGAATGAATTACACAGTGTGCTTTGGTGCAGTGTGTAAAAGAACAGATGTTAGGACCTCTCCCAATCTAGGGATTCTAAGAGTTAGCATTGATTTTGTACCAAGGCAGAATATAAAATTATATCGCCTTGCCTTTTTCCATGGCATGGCATGTTTAGAATAATAGATGCATATTTTATATTTTTCTGTACCCTTCACCTTGGCAAGATTGAGACAAGAGCCTCACTGGCTTTTCCTTTACTATATAGCACTTCCACTGGCAATAGCTATCTCAAATTAGATATATTCCTCTCATTTTCTCAAATTAAAGTTTTATTGATGTCTTTTCCAGATACTCCATTATCCATCCTTCCCTCCCGTGAGCCTTCCCTTGTAACAAAGAGAAAGTCAAGCAAAACTTACTAAAACAGCAATTTTGTCTGACAGAGTATTTGGCATTCTGTATCCATAGTTACCCATTTCTCCAAAGAAAGATACTCCTTTAAAAATAAAAGTGAACTTTCTCTACATAAGACTATGGGCATGTGTTCTTCTACTTTCCTTATCAGCCAACAGAACTTTTTGGTGCTCTACTCGAGAAATGTGCAGAGTCTGAGAGGGAGAAGGTTGTAAAACATAGATGTTTCCTGTGACTAGGCAGAGCACTTCACTTTAGCTAAGGAAGAAGCCATCTGTGCTGATTTTGTGCTAAATGGAGGCCCTTGAAGTCCCCATAAGCTTGAAAGAGGGGGCTGAAATTAGGACCAGATGAAAGACCTTATTCCTGAAATTTGCATCTGAGTCTATAGCAGCCCCAGAGAAAGGGATGAAAAGACAGTGTGTGGGATAAAGATGGCGAGAGTTCCATGACTGGACTCCGGCCAACAATACGGTAAAAAGAAAGTTTCAATAGAGAGCACTCTAGTTTAGCTATTCATTACAGAGAGTTTACCAATAGAGGACACTGTTGGGATGAAAGTCAAGAATGGAAACTGGTTCTTTGAAAGGGTTTCACATAATTTTTTGAGCACAGTATAAAGACAAGTGCAGGAAGTAGGAGAGAAGGAAAAGAGAGAGAAAAGGGGAAAAAAACAGGGAGAGACAGTCTTGTATCCACCCTAAAATGTAAGCATCTAAATAAAAAAAATTGTAATTCTTCTAGGGTGGCATAACTAAAGGAGGGCAGTTAAAATTTTTCTTCAACGGGCTGAATTTAGAGGGGGCAGAGTTTTGCAACATAATAAAAAAAACAAATAAGCTAAGAAGGAAGCTAACATATAGCCTATTTCTTCATTGTCTCCACCAAAGGGAGCATGAATGCTTAACTTCCAAGTATGATTCTGTACTATTTGCCCTAGGTACAGTTATGCTACCCTAGGTATAAACATTGCCCAGTTAAAGTTTCTAGAATTAAAGACTTGAAGATGAAAGGGCTCAGAAGCCATCAAGTCCAAGGTTCTGATTTTAAAGATAAGGAAACTGAGACCCAGAGAAATTAAATGATTTGTGAGGAGTCACACAGCTAGTAAATATATGAAGTAGGATTTGAACCCATGTCTTCCAAAGCATAAAATTATTATTCCGTCTACTACAACACCCTACTTTTTTTCCTTATGGTCTACACCACAACTATTTTTTTAAACCTTTACCTTTATAATGTTTCATTTCTGTTATTCCCTCATTATATTTTCCATCTTGGAACCAATCCTATGTATTGGTAAAGGCTAGGCAATGGGAGTTAAGTGATTTGCCCAGGGTCACACAGCTAGGAAGTGTCTGAGATAACATTTGAACCCAGGACCTCCCACCTCTAGGCCTGGATTTCAATCCACTGAGACACCTAACTGCCCTCACTGCTTAGCTATTATTATTTTTTTAAGCCCTTACTTTATGTCTTAGAATCAATATTGTGTATTAGTTCCAAAGCGGAAGAGCAGTAAGGCTTAGGCAATGAGGGTTAAGTGACTGACCCAGGGTCACATAGCTAGGAAGTATCTGAGGCCAGTTTTGAACCAGGACCTCCCATCTGTAGGCCTGGCTCTTGATCCACTGAGCCACCCAGCTTAACTATTTTTTAAAAATATCATTGTGGCAAAATTATTGTTTAGTTGTCATGACTCTTCATGATCCCATTTGGTTCCACCCCCCCATGCAACTGTTTCTATTTTTTTAATGTATTCATTTGTTACATTAAAATACCCAGATAATTCCTTCTCCCCTTCCCTCCCCCATTAGAAAAGGCATCATTTGACAAAAATAAATGTGTGTGTGTGTGTGTGTGTGTGTGTGTGTGTGTGTGTGTGTGTGTGTGTATCATTATGTCTTGCTTGTTTCTATTTATCCATTCTTCTTCCTCTGGTGGTAGACACACACAAGTCATTCTTCAAATAATGTTTTTGTTGCTGTATGTGTTTTCTTGGTTCTGCTGATTTCACTCTTCCTAATTTCACATCTTTCAGTGTTTTTCTAAAATTAACCTGCTTGTCATTTCTTAGGGCACAATAGTATTCCATCACAACCATATGCCACAATTTATTCAGTCATTCCCCAATTGATGAGTCTCCCTTCAATTTCCAGTTCTTTGTGGCCACAAAGAGAGCTGCTATCAATATTTTAGGATGTACAGATTCTTTGCCTTTTTTCCCTGCTCGCCTTAGGAAATAAACCTCTTGAGGTTTTCTTGGCAGAAGTATTGGAGTGGTTTGCCATTTCCTTTTCCAGCTCATTTTACAGATGAGGAAACAAGCAAACAGGGTTCAGTGGCTTGCCCAGGGTCACACAGCTAGGAAGTATCTGAGGCCAGATTTAAACTTAGGAAGATGAGCCTGACTCCAAGCCTGGCACTATATCCACTGTGCCAATCAGTTGCCCTGTGATAAAAGTGGTTCTGCTCAAATCTCAAAGGTGAAGAATTGGGAATAAGTTAATATTATTGAGTGCATGAGCACACACACACACACACACATACACACACACACACACACACACACACAAACACTTTGGTGCTTGCTACTGGAATTGTCATAAAGATTCAGTGTTTAGGATAGGCTATAGTAGGGAGATGGGCATTATGGATTTTATCCAATAAGGGTAGTCAGTCCCTTGTCTCGTATGGCTTAGGGTGCTCTGGCAAGGGTTAATTCTAGCATGTCTGTCAGCTGAATTTCGTCAGTAACAGAGAGCTAAGGAATAAGAGAGCACAGACTCATAACTTGAGAATAGCTAACATTTAAGATTTATAATGCAATTTAAACGTTATCTCCTATGATTCTCTCAATAACCCTAGGCAGAAGGTGCTACCCATTATCTTCACAGCATAGATAAAGAAACAGATGAGACTGAGAAAGATTAAGTGACTTGCCCAGGATCATGCAGATAGTAGAGATGTGAGGTAAGATTTGAACTCAGGTTTTCCTGATTCCAAGTCCAGTGCTCTATCCACTGTGTCACCTCACTGCTTCAGGGTGTTAATAACCTTGTGGAATCATCTGGGAGGAACATGGACTAAAGGGCAACATTTTTCACCAGTAACTGAATACATTGAAAGAGGAATCAGAGCAAGAGTAAAGACAAGAGAACAAGTTGGAGAAGCAGACCTCATACTGGGGGGTTTATCTTTGGAGACAGACCAGTTTGGGAAGAATTTCTTTTCCTACAGAGTTTGGGTCAAGATGATGGATGGCTTCTGAGCTAACTGACCTAAAGTATTGTAAAAAATGGAGGTCTTGACAAGGTACCATAATCTCATAATTCATAGTGAAGGCTAGAGAAGAAGATTCTAGAAGGCTAGGGGCAACCCTAAACAGCCAATTCCAAATCTAAACAATTAGTTCAGAGTTAGTTTCAAGGGTAAGATTAAGAAGAAGGAAATTAGATAGATAAGAGATAAGGAGAAAAGGCAAATATACAAAGAACATCTGCAAATTGAGAGCTGATCCTACCAGTAAGATGGTCGGGAGGTGCAAATGAGTTAATTTATGTTGGTTGGTTGTTGTCTTTCATACCTGAAGAGGACCAAAATGGCATCAGTATGTTGGTGTCAATATATAGTATGTTCAACTGTGGCTGTCAGATCAATATGAACTCAGAAGGCTCTATCACAGGTCGATACAAATACCCTGTCTGAATATTTGGGCTAGAGATGTCTCTAAAATTATACATTCCATGTATCTTTTGAGCTACTGCGATTCTGCTTTGCTCATAGAGCATGGGACATTTTTTGATGTGGGTATACCATGATGGTAGGTCCTATGCCAGGGTCTCCCATGTCTTTATAACCTTTCATCTCTGAAAGGCTCCCTATAAGCAAAGAATGTGAAATTAATAAAATGCCATCGTGGCCATAACTTTCTTTGCTCTTTCTTCCTTTGCAGTTTTTCTCTCCTCCTCCCCCCCCAAGCCTTTCAGTTAAATACTGTTTCCAACAAACTTACATTACTCTTTTGAAGAAAACAACCAAAGAAATTCCCACTAAGATACTGATGATAGGACTCATCCTTTCATAAAAACTACTGGGGAAACTGAAAAACATTTTAGCAGAAAATTGGTTTAGTACAGCATCTAGCACCACATGCCAAAGTAAATTCCAAGTGGATAAGTGACCTAAATATAGAGTAGTTCTCTGTTATACTTTTTATGTTTCTTTAATTTTATAAATGTTGAATTTGAATAACACATTTTATATTTTAATTTAGTTGTGAAGATACTTCCTCATGCTAGTGAACTGTAGAAGAAATCCCTTTGCTTGGCTACCTCAATGATCTGATTTATACACATTAGACTTTTTTTTGTGTGGAGTCCATCAAAACTGAAATGTATGCATCAAAATCTCATTCTTTGGATTATATTTTAAAAATTTTAAATTCTTGCCTTTTGTCTTGGAACCAATACTATGTATTGGTTCCAAGACAGAAGAGCAATAAGGACTAGGTGATAGAGGTTAAATGACATACCCAGGGTCACACAGATAGGAAGTATTTGAGGTCATATTTGAACCCATGACCTCTCATCCCTAGGTCTGGCTCTCAATCCACTGAATCACCTAGCTGCCCCATCTTTGGATTATCTTAACCCTAAGTTTACAGATACAATTGTTTTAATAACTGAGGAGTAAAGTTTTTACAAAGTTCAGTGCTTAATTAGTGCAATTTATGGCACAAGATAGTGGTTCTGTTGAATTTTAACACAAAACTTTAATATCTAAACGTCAGAATGACCTTTGAAGGTGGTTTTGTATATTTTTTTATTTGGACTTCTGTAATTATTAAAGTTTAAAACTGGACTAAGATTTTGGGGACTCTCTATAGAGAAGGTAATCAAATCCTTCTTTTTTTTAGAGGAGGTACCTTTCACAACTATGTCCAGGGGAACAATTCTTATCCAAAGGAAGTATCTAATTGATCCTAAAAGAGAAGATAGACAACTTTGACTACCTAAAGTTAAAAAGCTTTTGCACAAATAAATAAAAACCAATACAGCTTTATATAAAATATCATTCATAAAACTCTCGCCTAAGATATATAAGAAATTAAGACGAATATGTAAGGTCAAGAGGTAAGAAATAACTAGTCAAAAGATAGGAACAATTTTTTTTCTAAACTATGAACAACCATATGAAAGGACTGCTCCAATTCCCAATTAAAGAAATAAAAAATTAAATCAATCCTTGTAATTTTACCATATATTCATCCATTTGTTAATGACAAATGTGGAAGGAGCAACTGGAAGGCAGACATACTGTGAACTGGTGAGTTGGAAAATAATTTGGAATTAAGAAAAATGCCTTGATTATTAATCCAATTTGACCGAAAGTTCCCACTCTTGGACAAACACCCCAACAACAAAATATTCGTAGCATCATTTTCTGTAAGAGGGAAAAGAGTGGAAACAAAATGGGTGTCTTTTACTTGGAGAATGGCTAAACAAACATAAATATTATGGGAAGTATTGAGCTATTAGAAATGATGAATATGAATAATTCAGAGAAACATGAGAAGGCATATTCTAACTTCAGAGGGAAGTAATCAGAAACAAGGGGATCATAGATGCAGTAACTACAATAATGTAAATGAAAGTGACACTAAAATTAAGCCCAAGCTGATAATTATAATGGTCAAATATATAATATAATCCTCTGTAATTATAAATGATCAGTCTTATCCCGAGAGAAGAGATAAAGAAGCATCTTTTTCTCAGGGCAAAAATGTGGGAGACTGCAGAACAGAATGGAACATACACAGTCAGAAGTGTTCACTGCTTCACTACGTTTTACTTAACTCTCTTTGTTTCATAGGAAGTATAATTCTGAGGTTTGGATGAGGAAGAAGACAATGTAGTATATCTGGAACTGATTGTGATTTAATACAAAAGGCATCAATAATTTTGTTTGTTTAAAAAAAAGGAAAGAAACTCTCACTAGGGTTTTAGGGACTTGTATTTATGCAGTACTAGGCCTGTTTTCAGGTTTAAAAAGATTAATGTTGTTCAGTCATTTCTGACTCGTTATGACTGTATTTGAGTTTTTCTTGGCAAAAAAACTGCAGTGGGTTTACCATTTCTTGTCCAGCTCATTTAACAGATGAGGAAACTGAGGCAAACAAGGTGAAGTGACTTGCCCAGGGTCACATATCTGAGGCCAGATTTCAGCTTAAAAAGATGAGTCTTCTTTACTCTAAATCTGGGCACTATCCATTGTGCAACCTAGCTACCTATAAAAGATTAATAAAAACTAATTCCTGAGAGTGGCATTTAACATTAAATAATTAAAAGCATATAGAATTAATAGCATGAATGGGGGAGATATTTGGAAGTAGGGACTTCCCAGATAACATAGTATAATTGGTTCATAAGATAAAAGTAGATTGAGAGTTGGAAGGTGCCGTAGAGGCTATCTCATCCAAACCCCTCAGTTTACACATAAGCAAACTCAGATTTAGTGACTTGGCTAAGGTCATACTGGTAAAAAGAATCAAAGGCAAGATTTAAACCTAGTTCTATGACTCCCAAGGGAGAATTCTTTCCACCGTGCCATGTCGCTTCTCAAGCTTTATCATTGTTCATTTTTTTATCTTTGCTTCTCTCTAACATCTAGCACAGTTTCTAACACAGAGCAAACATTTAATAAATGAATGCATTCATGCATAAATGAATGAATGAACGAGTGAACTGGGTCACTTTGTATTTATGCATAATCCCTCTCATTGACTTATTTTCATATGAAATCCCTCCTGGCTAGAGTCTACTCCAGGTCTGGCAGGGGCTAGTGGGGAGGAATGGCTTTGTGGAAAGAGACAATGCTAGGAAATGAAAAGCATGAGTGTACATAAGATGACGGTGTTGTTTTAATGGTAAACCTACTTCGTATTGGTTTAAAACATGACACTACAAAGAAGCAGAACAGGGCTTTCTTTCCATGTTCTCGCCTATCTCCCTTCCCCCATTAACGTCTTCAGTGGGGCCATCAGGTTCACTGGAACACCCCAAAAACCCAAGACAGGAATGTTCCAAACCTCAAGACAGCAGAGCTCAACATATCTGGTCATCAGAGATTTCATTGGGCTGACAAAGATAACCAACTCATCAGTTGCGTCTATCTCCAACGATGCCCATGATCGTGGAGCCAACAGCCATTGGCCAGTTATCTAACTCCCTTGCTGGCCAACACGCTTATTTGTGTTGAGTTCAGCTGACGTACCTGGGAGAGCCTGTGTTGCTGCTGCCGAGCTGGGCATGGCGGCTGCATCCTGGGGGATGGAGCTGACATCTGGCTCTGGCGTGCTTCTCGGAGGAGAGATTGCTAAAGGAGTCATTAGAACACGAGACTTCAGCTGCAAGATATAACCAATTTGGTGAATGAAAACCTATAGGGCATGATTTCCTTGTCTCCCTGAACACTTCCCTGACTTCAGTTCGTAAATTCCACTGTACCCCTTTCTTTCCTTTCCTCTCCCCTCCATAATGCGTGAACTATCGCAGAGGGTCACTGATATGTCCCTGAGGGCAAGTGTAGACACCCATGCGTGAAGTGGAGTTATGTGTCAATAGCAAATGTACAGTACAATGGGATCTGAAGTCCCGGAGACCACATCCAGCTGGTGATGGTGGTTGTAGCCCTTCGTACTCAGAGAGGACCAAAATGGCATTTCTGCTTTGGGGTCAATGTACAGTGTGCCCAACTGTGGCTGATAAGTCCATATGAGCTTGGAAGGCTCTGCCACAGAGTGGGCACTAATAATAGCCAGTAAAACCCCTTGGGATGGAGATGTCTCCAAGGAAATAAGCGGAGAGGCATGACTACCTTTCATGTATATCATATAGAATGCATCAAATCTCAGGATAGGAAAGGGGTCAACCGGTCCAACCTCCACCTGAACTAGATCCCCTTCTACAAAAAAACAAGAACGATTAATATTAATACGGCATTTCAGATATGCAAAGTGCTTTACATATGTTATCTCATTTGATCCTCACAAGGACCTTGTAGATAGATGCTGTTATTATTCTGATTTTTGAGATTCACTGATTTGCCTATGGCCACACAGTTATTAAGTATCTGAGGCAGGATTTGAACTCAGGTCTTTTTCATTCCACATCCAGCCCTCTATTCACTATTTCAACTCCAGCTTTTGCTTAAAGACATCCAGGGTAGGGGCCCCCACTAGCTCCCAAGACGGCTTACTGTACTTTTAGATAACTGATTGTTGGGAATTTTGCCCTCACATTGAGTCTATATTGATCTCTATGCAATTTCATATATTTACTAGCTGTGTGACCCAGAGCAAGTCACTTCACCCTGTTTGCCTCAGTTTCCTCATCTGTAAAATGAGCAGGATAAAGAAATGGTAAAGCACTCTAGTTTTTTGCATTGCTGCCTAACTCTGCCATTTAGAACAAGTAGAATTCCTCTAATTCCACATGGAGGTCACTTAAAGACTATAATCATGTTCCCCCACACACACCCCAAGTTTTTTCTCTCCAGAATAAACATCCTCAGTTCTTTTAACCAGTTCTCACATAGACAAATTAGGTGTTCTTCTTCGCCAACTTGGTAATCCCATTCTGGATGGTTTTTATCTTTAAAAAATCCTTCCTAAAATGTGGTACAGAGAATTGAACACATTTTTCCAGATGTGGTCTGAGCAGGGCAGAGGACAGCAGAACCAGCATATCCTTATTTCTGAAAGCCAAGCTTTTCTTCAAAGTAAGCTAAGATTGTACAAGCTTTCTTGGTTGCTGAAACACACTACTTAATCTTGTAGTTTGCCCAAACACCAAGATATTTTCAACAAACTAAGGTCTAGTCATGCTTGCTCCATCTTGTTCTTAGAGAGTTGATTTTTCAGACCCAAGTTTTATGACATTATACAGAGTGCCCCCAAAATCTTCGTGTGGTTTAAAACAGCTTAAAGCCACATCAGGACTTTTAGGACACTGAAAATAGAAACAGCTAGGTGGCACAGTGGACAGAGCTCTGGGTCCAGATTTGGGAATCCCTGAGTTCAAATCCATCCTCAAATACTTACTAGTTGTGTAACCCTGAGCAAGTCATTTAACCTCTGCCTACCTCAGTTTCCTCAACTATAAAATGGGGATGATAATAGCATCTACCTCTTAGGATGATTGTGAAGGTCAAATAAGATAATATTTATAAACTGTTTAGCACAGTGTCTGGCACACAATAGGTATTTAATAATTACATGTTCCCTTCCTATGCATCCCTATTAGATATCATCTCATTAAGCAAGATAAGTTTTATCTAGATCTTTTGGAATGTTAACTGTCATCCAGTTAGCCTATTCCCATTTGCAAGTTTGACAAACATTTCTTCTATGTCCTTATTTAAGTCATTCATTTTTAAAATGTTAAACAGCAGAGAACCTGGCATAGATCGATGGGATATCCCACCCCAAGTTGGTGTATCATTCTATACTTCTAGTCATTCAGTTCCAAGCCTGTCTCATGGTTCACTATCTTTTTCACATCAATAACATGAAAGATTTTGTGAATTTTTTTTGCTAAAATCTCCGTAAACTGTGATAGCATTCCCCTAATAGATGAGTCTAGATATCCCATCAAAAAAAGGAAATGAGGTTAATCCAGCACGACCTATCCTTGATCTCAGTCCTTTGTGATCAGCAGCTTCCTTTTCTAGATGTTCATTAGCCATCTCCTTAATAAGGCATTTTAGAATGTTTCCATGAATTGAAGTAAAAATCACGGACATTGTTTGCAAGCACCATCCTTTTTGCTGTCTTAAAGACTGGGAGAGTATTTACCTTTCTTCAATCCTGCACTCTCCATGGGGCTTCAGAGGTCATTGACAATGGCACAGTGATCATCTCTGCCAGCTCTTTTTAATGCCCAAGGTTATATACTTCTAGGCTAGGTGGTTTAAATTGATCAATTTTATTATCTCTTTATCTTGAGGATAAATCGAAGAAGGTACACAGTTCTGGATGCCTGTCTAAGGCTTCCCATTCTCTTGGTGATGTCCTAAATAATAGAAAGCAATGGATTGGGAGTTGAGACCTGAGTTCTTATTCTGCAACTAGGTGGTGCAGTGGCTAGAGAGATGAGCTTGGAGTCAGAAGAGCTCATCTTCCAGAGTTCAAATCTGGCTTCAGACATTTACTAGCTGTGTGACCTTAGTCAAGTCACTTAATCCTGTATGCCTCAGTTTCTTTAACTGTAAAATGAGCTTGAAAAGGAATGACAAACCACTCTAGTATCTTTGCCAAGAAAATGAAGAGTTGAAGGTGACACAAATGGCTGAACAACAGCAAAAGCTCTAAAATTTTAGAAATGACAAACCACTCTCTCTTTCTCTGCCTTAGTTTCCTCATTTGTAAAATGAGAAGTTTGGATTAGATGACCTTTAAGGCTCTATCTCGCTCTAACAATCTATAGTATCCTCTAGCAGTGGTTCCCAAACTTTTTTGGCCTACCGGCCCCTTTCCAGAAAAATTATTACTTAGCCCCCTGGAAATTAATTTTTTTTAAATTTTAATAGCAATTAATAGGAAAGATAAATGCACCAGTGGCCATCGCTGCCTCCCTGGATTGCTGCAGCACCCACCAGGGAGCAGTGGCACCCACTTTGGGAATCACTACATAGCAACAGTCACCTGCAGTCCCTGAAAGCAATCAGTGGTTCTGACTTCATATAAATTTCTCTTCAAGTCCTCAATCACAGAGGTCTGACTCTATGGACCTTCAATGTTTTCCACAGCTTTAGTGACCATCTCTATCTTTTTACTTATAAAAGAGGTGTGATACAATCAAAAAAATACTGGCTTTGGAGTCTGAGGGCACTTCTGACGCCCTTGTCATTCCAGATAATTAACTTAATTTCCCTGTGCCTCAGTTAACTCACCTATAAAATTAGGGGATTAAATTAGATGGTCTCTGAAGTCTCATCTCACCCTCAAGCTATGATCCAATTATGAAAATATATAGAGGAATCATTTCCCAGAGGGAGAGACTCACAGTACTGTGGCTAGTTCTGGCAATCGAGGCTAGTGGGATTAGCCATTTGTCATGACATATATATGTCCTGTGATAAAAAGAGGCAAGCCTCCATGCCTTGCTTGGAACCTTAAAAATGGAACAGAAAATCAGCTCTTAGAGTGTTAAGGACTATTATTGAGGATAATTTATCAGCAAGCTCACTGCACCGAGGTTACAAGGACTGAAAGTTAGTCATCTTTGTTAGAGGTTCCTTTCTGTTAGGAAGCTAATAGAATGTTAACTCCTTGAGGGTAGGAACTTTTTCACTGTTGTCTTTGGAACTCTAAACCTAGCAGAGCACCTAGCACAGAAGAAGATGCTTAATAAAATCTTCTTTGAACGAAATATTTGTAGAATCTCAGAGAGTCAGTTCTGGCTGATCTTTCACTCTCTACATGACATAGTTATCTTGAGGTTAATACCAACATATTTTTTAAACCCTTACCTTCCATCTTAGAATCAATACTGTGTATTGGTTCCAAGGCAGAAGAGCAATAAGGGCTAGGCAATGGGAGTTAAGTGACTTGCCCAGGGTCACACAGCTTGGAAGTATCTGAAGCCAGATTTGAACCCAGGACTTCTCATCTCTAGGTCTGGCTCTCAGGCCACTGAGCCACCCAGCTGCCCCCTAATATCAATCTTTACTGTACCTTTTATCTCTGATGTTGGAAAAGAAACAGGAATGATTGTTAAGAATTACCTTTACTAACCCAATGGAATTGTATGTTGGCTACGGGAGGGGGGAATTGAGAGAGGAGGGAAAGAACATGAATCTTGTAACCATGGAAAAAGATTCTAAAGTAATTAAATAAATAAAATTTAAAATAAAATAAAAATTCCTTTGGAAGGGGCAACAACAAAAAAAAATTACCTTTACTTTGTGGAACATGAATATAATGGGACTTTTTCACTCATGACTGATGAAACTGACTCAAGCAATGATGAATTTAAAGCATACGGGGTAGTATGGGAAGATTTATATAAATTACTACAGAATAAAGCAAATATGATCAGGAAAACAACATACGTAATTACTACAAGATGGAACAAACATCAAAAAACAAAACAAAACAAACAGAAAAAATCAAACCTGAATGTTGCAAAATTATAATGGTCAATCCTATAAAGTCTTCTCCTCTGCTTCTTTGCAGAAGTCTCCAAACTATATATAAGTAAGGCATGGTTGATGTAATGTCCATTTTTTTAGGACTTTGATCAGTCTTGCTAAACTGTTTTTTTTTCCTTTTTTTTTCTTCTTCTTTGTTATAAGGGTTGACTCTTGAGGAGTCACGTAGGTGATATAAAAACAAAAGATGGCCATAAAATTCATTTTACAAAAGAACTAACATTTATTACTGCTAGCTATCCATTCGTGAGGTCGTGTTGAATGGAAATGCTTTTGAAGGATTCAAAGCATTAAGAATAAGAGGGTGCTAGCAAAAGGCTTTAAGATTTGAGCAATCAAACAAAATGAAAGACCACAAAAATAGAGTACTTTAAATAATTCCCAAAATAATGGAAATGAGATTGCATTTGTGGGGGAAAAAAAGGGCATGAATCCAAAGTGTTTTATGAACTGGTCATAGCAACTTGGGCATCATGTACTTGTTCTTTTGTTAAATGTCTCGGTCTGCCACAGCGCTACCCAGGCTCAGTGAGAGTGAACCAACTTTCCACTTGGATGGCCTTTCAATGAGTAAAATTTCTCCCCACATGTATCAGGATGCTCAGCTGGTGGAGGCCACGTAATGAATGAGGAGGGATAGGCAATGTGGGCCCTCTCTCTAAAAATGTTACCTTTGATTCTCCCCTTGGAGCAGGGATGTGATTTGGAAACCCCAGGACCGAAAGTTGAAGCCTCTCCAACTTGTAAAATGATGAGCTCCAACTTCTGCCCCAATCTGTTCAAGCTGTTCTCCTGGCAGGTGATTTTTCTTTGTTTTTAATGGACAAACTCAAATGGGATGCCGCAGAACAAACGGCCTGGAATGAAGAGGAAGGAGGGGAGGAGAGGAGTCTTTCTTGGCAGTCATACCCACTTGAAGAAGATTCACTGCCCAGGATGCCTTGCCCTGACATACAGTAGCTAATCAATTTGCAATCTAGGGAACACGCTCCAAGCCAACAATCCTGTACAGGCGCTGGCAAAGTTGGCACCTCCATCTGAAATGCAAAACCTTCATCAAACGCATCCAACACGATATGTGTAAAGGGCGTTGCTGCCAATGGCTGCCAGAGGAGCCTGTGCTTTGCCTTGTTAATAGTATCATGGTGAGAATGGAACAGAAGGAGAAAGTGTCCATCTCTGCCAGCTGGAAATGCAATCAAAGAGGGTGGAACCCTCTGGCCAGCTCATTTTTTCTTTGCATTATGTGACCCAACACTTAACTTTCGGGAGATTCGGACTTTGTGTTCCATTTGACGTACTATTCTTCAGTGTTATACTTCCTTGATGACATTTAGCTTAATTTGACCAAAAAAAAAATTCTTAAATATCTACAATATGGAGGGAGGCGGTGATATGCTTTAGGAATCAAGGGTATAAAAATTAACAAAAAAAAATGAAGTGACCCTGCCTTCAAGGAGCTTACAACCCTGTGGTAATAGTAAAAATAATTATATATAGTGCTTTAAGACCTGCAAAGTGTATTATACATACTATCTCATTATACCGTCACAACAATCCCTTTAGGTAGATGCTTTTATTATCCCAATTTATGAATGAGGAAAGTGAGTACGAGAGAGAGATTAAGTAACTTGCTAGGTTCACATAGTTGATAAGTATTGAGGCAGAATTTGAACCCACTTTTTCCTGACTCGGTCCACTGCTCCACCTATCTGCCTAATACTTATTCTAGAGGGGAAATCACCATTTGGAGGGTGGAGAGGAAAATACACACACACAAAAAAAGCCCAACTATTTTACCAGGTATAACATGCTCACATGATTATAAAACTATATAGTTCCTTAGATGAGATATAGAGCAGTATGAGAGATTTGAAGAGGAAGGATTACTCAGCTAAAAATTAGAAGGGAGGAGAAAAGTAGAGTGTGAACACCATAACGGAATTCCTTTGCAAATTAAAGCCCCCAAGTCAGAGATCAATCTAAAAGGAAGTGGCTGTTGACTGAAGGCCCAGAAAAATTGTTTCCTCTTGAGGAAAACAATGCCACACACAAATGAATTTGTCCCATGCTACTTCATTTATGGAAATAACCTCCAAGTTTTCAAAGTTTGTTAACTATTACAGATCAAGATGGTAGTCAAAAGAGCCCTTTAGTATGCTCGGTGTCCTTCCATCAAAACTATCCAAACGACAACAAATAAGCATGAATGAACTCAAGTGAAATTCCAAATCATGAGGAAGGACTCCCAACTCTAATGCGATGGGCAACACAGCAGTTGTAAGGGGTCAGGGGCAATGGACCAATTAAGTTACTGGTTTGGCTGGAAATATGCAGTTCTGACATTATCAGAAATGCTGATGAGAAGTTGTTTAAAGGACAAATATGAGTAATTCACATTTATGGAATAACTCTTTACATATATTATCTCAAGCTTAAGAGGAAGATGGAATATGGAAGAGAAAACAGGGAAGAACTGTGAAAGCCAATGTTTTGTCAGTAGAGTGAATGTTTTTAAACCCCCAAACTAAAAGGGCATCATTTAATATTAGTTTGTGTGCATGTGTGTGCTCACATCCACATCCACACTCCTTACACACAAGTAAAAGCACACAGCCCCCAGAACTTTTGGATTCCTAGGTTTGATTTTCTTTAGAAAACAAACCAAAAGGTCTAAAAGAAAAGAGTAAATCTCCCAGCTTCATCTACCCCACTACATAGTGTAAAGTAGCTAATTTCTGCTCATCTTGTTTCTACTCTAAAAGAGCAAAATTTAGAAAGAGTGCTTCAAGTTAGTAAAGTACTAAACTTTGTTTGGATGAATGATGCTAGAGATGGTTCCAAAATTCACCCCTTATTCTCTATCTGTAAATCTCTTGTTGTGCAGATACTTTTCAGTTGTGTCTGACTCTTTGAGACCCCTTTTGGCAGTTTGTTGGAAAAGATACTGGAGTGGTTTGCCGTTTCCTTTTACAGCTCATTTTATAGGTGATTAAACTGGGGCAGACAGTTAAGTGACTTACCTGGGATCACAAGGGCTAGTAAAGTCATGAGATTTAAATTTGGGAAGATCAGTCTTTTTTGACTTTAGTCTCAGTATTCTATCTACTATACCACCTAGCTGCCTACCTGTACATGTCTATATAACCTGTATTTCCATCTCTCCTTGTCTCCACATCTTTCCACTTCCCCATTTCTATGTCTATTTTTGCATTTCTGTATCTATCTGCAGGTAGATATAATTTGGTAGATAATAATTCTTTCTCTGTGATTTCATTAGTGATCCAGACCTCCCAATGTGGAAAAGCTCTCTACTAAAGAGTTGTCTAGAGTGAGCATTATGGTGGCAGCTGTGTGGATGGAAAGAAGAAGATGTGTATGAGAGATGCTGTTAAGTGTATATATGACAAGATTTAGAAATGGATTGGAAGTGTGGGGTGACTAAGAGTCAAGGATGAGTGAAGTGAGTGAAGTCAAGAATGACTCTAAGGTTGCTAGGTTGGACAGCTGGGATAATTATGCTGCCTTCAATAATACCAAGCCTAATGTTAGGTGGCACAGTAGACCCTATTTGCCCAAGGTCACAGAGCTAGCAAGCATCTGAGGCCAGATTTGAACTCAAGAAGATAAGTCTCACTAACTTCAGACCTGGCACTCTATCCACTGTACTGCCTAACTGTCTCTTCATTTAATTATATGATGATAATGATATATTCTATATCACTTATGTGTATGCATTTATATGCATATATGTGTATATGCACATACATATAATGAACCAATAATATCAATAAATCAAATAGTTATTGGATGAAGTAGCTTGGCATTGACACTCATCTTGGTATATAGAAAGGATAGTGGTGTATACCATACACATATACACATTATACATAAAAGGCCAAAAAAAATGTTCAGAATTCAGTGATGACAATTTAATTCTTAGATCCCACAAATACAGCTTTATAACTTCTCCTTCTACTTAGCTAATACTTAGATATCCTTATCATACACTATGGGACTTCTTTTCAGTTTCCCAAGCGATATGCCTGGAAGAGTAGTAGCTTGAGCATTGACAAATTTTACCACCTTTGTGACATTTAAGCAAATCTCCAAAAGGAAATATTTAGACCCTCTTTGTTGCTAATTTATTTCATCTTTTTATAGCAAGGATATGGGTTCTATCTTTAAGCTACAAAACATGGTTGATATAATACATGAACAATGAATACTTAAATAATATAGAAAAAGACACAGCATTATTATACTAAAAGATTTTCTTTTGCAATAGTCTAGATATATAGGATAGACCATGCTGGGAAACCGAGTCTACCATTATCACATCTCAAAAATAGTAATTCATTATATCAACAAATCAAATATTTATTGGTGGCAGTAGCATGGATTGACATGTATTATGGTATAGAAGTGATACTGGCTTTTAGAAAGCCATTTCACTGGGCTTGAGGTTCTGATTGATCTTAGCAAACTGGAAAGATGATATGATTTGTTTGAGGATGACTCTATATTTGAAGAGACTCATGATCACCAGGTAAATTTCTTTGGTTACAATACCTCATAAAAACCATCCATTAAGATATGGAGAGAGGGACAGCTGGGCAACTCAGTGGATTGAGAGTCAGGCCCAGAGGTGGGAGGTCCTGGGTTCAAATTTGGCCTCAAACACTTACCAGCTATGTGACCCTGGACAAGTCACTTAACTCCCATTGCCTAGCCCTTATTGCTCTTCTGCCTTGGAACCAACACACAGTATTGATTCTAAGATGAAAGGTAAGGGTTTTAAAAAAAATATGGAGAGGTCTTGGAGATGGCCATGAGAGTATCAGCAGGGGCTTCAGGAGCTCTTAACCCAGAGATGGTAAGGGAATAAGACAGTTGATCAGAAAGTGATCCTTTGTTGGTACTGGGTGCAGCTAGTTTTGACTGGCAACTTTATTTTGAGAGCAACTCCAGAGTAGAGAGGAGCACTTATTGTCATTCATAAGGGAGTAGGGACCCTGGGCACAATATCAAGGCCAAGAGGAGTGCTAGCACTTGTGGCTAGAAGGGAGCAGGGGCCTTCCTAAGTAGAGACAAGAGCACAGAGGAGAAGAGCAGTAGTCACACTTCTACCTGGATCATACAACTTTGGTAGCATTGAAAAATTGTAGAGACAAAGAATCAACTCTGGAAAAAGTAGTTCAAAAAAGCCTGAAGCTTAAGACAGTGCCTCTCTCCATGCCTAGGTGAACAGAGTTCAACTTTAACATAAAGTTGAAAGTCAAGAAATAATCTAGAAAATGAATGAACAACAAAAAAAGAACTTGACCATAAAAAAGCTACTACAGTGGTAGGGAAGACCAAGACTTAAAAACAGAAGAATATAACAGTATGAAAACAACTTTAAGCAACTACCCCCCCAACCCCCACATGAAAAATACTAATTGGACTTGAGCCCAATAAAAATTCCTGGAATTGTTAAAGAAAGAGAGAAAAGTGGTAGAGGGGGAAATGGGAAAAGAAATGAGAAGAATGCCAAAAATTTTTGAAAAGATAATTAACAGCTTAGTAAAAGAGGCCCGCACAAAAATACTAAAGAAAATGACACCTTAAAAACCAGAATTGGACTAATGGTAAAGGAAACACAAAAGAATCACTGAAGAAAAGAAATAGAAAAAGCAGGATAAGGCAAATTTAAAAAAAAAAGGTACACAAGTTCACTAAGGAAAATAATTCCTTAAAAATTAGAATGGGCAAGTGGAGGCTAATGACTCCATGAGACATAAGAAACAATAAAACAAAGGCAAAGACTAGAAATAATAGAAGAAAATATGAAATCTCTTATTGGAAAAACAATTGACTTGGAAAATAGATTGAGGAGAGATTAAGAATTCATGGAGGGGGCAGCTAGGTGGCTCAGTGGATTGAGAGCCAGGCCCAGAGATGGGAGGTCCTGGATTCAAATATGGCCTCAGATACTTCCTAGCTGTGTGACCCTGGGCAAGTCACTTAACTCCCATTGCCCAGCCCTTACCACTCTTCTGCCTTAGAACCAATATACAGTGTTTGATTCCAAGATGGAAGGTAAGGGTTTAAAAAAAAGAATTAGTGGACTAAGGGGTAGGTAGGTGGTTCAATAGATTGAGAGCCAAGTCTAGAGATGGGAAGCCTGGGTTCAAAACTGGCCTTAGACATTTCCTAGCTATGTGACTCTGGGCAAGTTACTTGACCTCCACTGTCTAAATCTTACCACTCTTTTTTCATGGAACCAATACATTGTAATGATTCCAAGATGGAAGGTAAGAGTTTTTTTAAAATACCAATGGGGTACTTAAAAGCAACTATTTTTCAAAAAGAGCCTCAATACTATATTTCAAGAAATTATAAAGTAAAACTGCCCCAATATCTTAGATCCAGAGAGTAAAATAGAAATAGAAAGAATCTGCTAATCACTTCCTGAAAGAAATACCAAATTGAAAACTCCTAGGAATATTATATGCAAATTCCAGAGCCCCCAAGGTCAAGAAGAATTGATTACAAGCATCCAGGAAAAAAATAATTAAAATTATCATGGTGCCATATTCAAGATTATGTACATTTTTTCAGCTTTCACATTAAAAGAGTTGAAGGCTTAGAATATGATATTTTAAAAGGTAAGGAAGCTAGAATTACAACCAAGATTAACATACCCAGCAAAACTGAGCATATTCCTTCAGGGGAAAAGAATTGATATTTTTAAAAAAGAGTACGTTTAAATATTTCTGATGGGGAAAAAAGGCAATTGAAAATTTAATATTCAAATGCAAGAATCAAGAGAAATACAAAAAAGGAAAATATTAAAGAAAATATTAAGGAACTCAATAAAGTCAAACTTTTTGCATTTCCATATGGAAAGATGATATTTGTAACTCCTAAGAACTTCATTATTTTTAGAGTATTTAGAAGGAGTCTATAGAGGGTATAGGTGTGAGTCAATTATGTGAGATTATCTAAAAAAATAAGAAAGAGGGATGTGCTGGAATAAGGGGAGAGAGAATGGGGAAGTTTTTCTCACATAAAAGAGGCACATGAGGAAGAACTTTTACAGTAGAAGGGGAAATGGCAGGGGGTGGTAGGCAATGTTTGAATCCCACTCTCATCAGAATTGGTTCAAAGAGGGGTGTATGTGTGTGTACATTCACTTGGTTATAGAAATCTATCTTACTCAACAGGGAAGTAGGAAAATAAAAGGAAAATAACAGGGGCATAGGGATAATAAAAGGAAGGGCAGATTAAATGAGGCAGATTAAATAGGCAAGATAGACATTTCTGGAGGCACAGGACAAAAAGAAAGAGACAGAGAGACAGAGAGACAGACAGACAGACAGAGAGAGACAGACAGACAGAGAGAGAGAGAGAGAGAGAGAGAGAGAGAGAGAGAGAGAATGAGAGAGAGAGAGAGAGAATGAGAGAGAGAGAGAGAATGAGAGAGAGAGAGAGAGAGAGAGAGAGAGAGAGAGAGAGAGAGAGAGAGAGAGAGAGAATGAGAAGGATAAACAGAAGAAAATAGGATGGCAGGAAATACACAGTAATTATAACTATGAACATGAATAGGATGAGTTCACCCATAAAACAGAAATGAATAGCAAAATGGATTAGAAATCTTTCTGGACCTCAGTTTCCTCATTTGTAGAATGAGTGAAAAGTTGGGAGGAGATGGAAGAGTAGTTTGATATATTTACCAGATAGAGTCACATAGACAAATCCAGGAATTGGAAGGCAGAAATGTGATGAAGATTGGTTGGTTGAGAATCAGAGGAAGAAGAAATAAAAGTGATATTTTTAAAAACTATTTTACAAATCACTCAGTCAGATAGAAGAAATTAATGAAAAGTTTGGGAACCAGAGTATAACCTGGCATAAACCTACAACATAGCGCTTTAAGGGAATTCCACATCATAAATGCCAAATTAGTGTGTAGAACTGATGAAAGCAGTTATTGGGGTGGCATTCATTTCTTTTCTACCCTCTCCTCTCCTCTGAATCTCCCACACTATTCCTATCTCTGCCCTTTCAAGACAGTTTTGAGAATGCTTTCCCTATCCTCTATCTTTTCTCTCTCTAAATCTGAAGGGGTGGAAGTTTTCCAAGCTGCTTTTATTCAGAAATTTTGGAGATATCTAATAAAGAACCATTCTTAAACCCACGATGATAATCCATGAGTTTATTTGTTCCCTTTCCCTACTATTTTAAGAACCTATTAATGCAGATTATAATAAATAATAATAATTCAAAGCCTCAACTTACAACAGAAATTTCCTAACAGATTTTCCTCAATGATAAAGATTCCTGACTTGTAAAAACTCTTTGTGTTCAAACATCCAAAGACTTTGACTATTTGCTCATTTTCTACTTTAAAATATCTGTGTGGGAATAGTTCAGATAGATCTTACCATTTTTCTAGCAAAATCTACATTTAAATCAATAATTAAACAATAAGCAACAATTGGATAAAAAAGAAAGTTAGGATTTAAACGTTCACCCTTTCAAACCAAATAAAAAAGAAGAATAGAAAGGAGGGAAAGGAAACAATTCACCAACATCTTGCATTTGCTCAGGAAAAACCAGTCTCAGCCTCCCTAGAAGGCTTTTTTGTTAATTAAGTGGCGCTGTAAGCAAAAGCTTCCAGCAGCTCTATTCTCAAAATTAGGCTTCATGAAAAATCCTCCCCCATTGCTGCGAAAACTTCACTCTCTCTGCCTCCTCCCACTTTCAACCTTTACTTCACGCAGAGTGACTAATTCAAAAGTTCCCAGGCTCCCATAACTCCCTCCTCCAGCCTCTTTGAAGACTAGGAACTACAATTACCAGGAGCCTGTGCAGTTATTGGTCCAAAATGGAAAAACAAATGTTGAATGAATGAAAAGACATGCATCAAGAAGGGGACAACTTCATCTGTGCCAATCATGCAGTAAGTACAAGCAATCTCTGTATTTCCAAAATCCATTTTTTCCCTAAATCATTAACTTCTGTCTTGAAATCAATACCGTGTATTGGTTCCAAGGTGGAAGAGTGTTAAGGGCTAGGCAATGGGGGTTAAGTGATTTACCCAGGGTCACACATCTAGAAGTGTCTGAAGCCATATTTGAACCCAGGACCTCTGGTCTCTAAGCCAGGTTCTCAGTCCACTGAGCCATTATTTTTTCAAGGACACCATCATCTTTCCAGGCTCCTAGTTTGCAACCTTGGCATTATTCACAACTCTTTTCTCTCCCCTCACCTCATTTAATCAAGGAACTACCTGATTTTGCTGTTTCTGCCTCTACATATTCTCTTACATTTCCCTCCTCACTTCCCCTATAGCTATTACCTTGCTTATTTGCAATAGTCTCCTAATTTATCTCCCTGCTTCTAGTCTCTCTACAGAGGATAGAATGTTAGGCACAGAGTCAGGAAGACTTATCTTCTCCAATTCAAATCTGACCTTAGACACTTAATAGCTGGGCAAGTCACTTAACCCTGTTTGCTTCAGTTTCCTCATCTGTAAAATGAGTCAAAGAAGGAAATGGCAAACCACTGCAGTATCTTTGCTGAGAAAACCCCAAATGAAGTCCCCAAGCATTGTGCAGGACTGAACAGCAACAACCACAATCTCCATTCTGCAGATGGGGATCACAACCCTCAGCACCTATGTGGCACAGTGGACAGAGTTCAGGACCTGGAATCAAGGGGATTTAAATTCAAATCTTGCCTCAGATATTTACTAGCTATGGGAGCCTGCGTGAGTCACTTAATCTGTTTGCCTCAAGTTCTCATCTGTAAAATGGCAATGACTGCCAAACTGTATTATGTCCCAGGATCATTGTGAGATCAAATGAGATAACATGATGCTTTTCCAAACCTGGAAGCCCTAGGTGAAGCCTAGCTATCATCGTCATCATTATTGTTGCTGTTTGTTGTTATTATTACGGATGAGAAGAATGAGCCTTCGAGAAAGGTAAAAGAACTTTCCTAGAGTATCCAGGCTTAGATTTCTGCCTAGGCTTTCTGGCTCTCGAGCCCACGGAATGCTATTTCACATCCCACACCAAAGAGAACATGAAAAGGCACAAAGATAGGACTGGCACAAGTCCATCATTACTAAATTAAGCCCTCTGTAACATCATCTGCGTAGACACAAAGGAATGACCTTCAGTAGGAAAAAACACAAGAAGAGGGAAAAATAAACTTGCAAAAGTACAATTCTGAAAACAATGCCTAGTAAATCTGCCAGGAATGTGCTAACCGTTATGTGTGATATCAGGGCATCATTTTTTTTTTAAAAAATAAGGCAATAGACCAAGTGGATTATGTACTAAAGAGCCCAGACTACCTACTCCTGCCCTCCACTTCTGCCCCTCAAAACACAGAATGAATTTAAATTTGGGTCACAAATTACCACTTTGCTAAAATTCAAAAAACTTCCCCCTCCCCATCTGTTCTGTAATAACTCATATGTTGTTGCTATAAGAAATTTGGGTTTTGGAGAAGGATTATGGAAAGATATGAAGTCAGAATGCCAGGACTCATATTCTGCATCTGACTCACCTGTGTGACTTTGGGCAAGTCACAAAACCTCTCTGGGCCATTATCCTCATTTAAAAAGTGAGATGATTGGACTAAATGGTTTCTAAGATGCCTTCCTGCTCTAAATCTGTCTATGATCCTAAGGTTTGGGATTAGGAGAGTTGGGGTCAACTCCTAGGTCCTATGCAGCAGTAGTCTGGTAAATGTTTAACAAGCTCTCTGAAAAAATAAAAAATAAAATAAATACAATTATAAAATATTTTTAAAAATCATCAGCTCTCTGAATGAATATGCAGGAATACACTTTACATTTTAA
The DNA here is from genome assembly GCF_016433145.1 of Gracilinanus agilis. Taxonomy (NCBI): domain Eukaryota; kingdom Metazoa; phylum Chordata; class Mammalia; order Didelphimorphia; family Didelphidae; genus Gracilinanus; species Gracilinanus agilis. Next base: position 357,661,963 of record NC_058133.1, read on the forward strand.
TATAAATTATTAACATTTTCTCCCTCATTTTATTGAATCTAAGCAGTCAACAAAGCAACAAAACATGACCTGATTTGAAGCATTTGCTAATTTCTGAGTTGCAAAATCTCAAATTGAAATTTTAATAATGAACTCTCAGGAACCAGTACAAACTATATAAAAGAGAATAGAAATTTGGGGGGCAGGGGAAAAATTGGAAAAAAGAAACGAAAATCAATGTTTAGACAAGGAGGCATACTTTTTAGTCCCCAGGCGTTGATACCCTAGATTTCCCATGCTCATTGCTACCTGCTGGGTTTTAGAATGCCATTTCTTTCAAGTTTGAAATTGAAAGGAAAAAAAGAAGATGAGATGGATTTTACCCATCTTGAAAAGTAGTGGTCACCGGCCATCTCCTAGTCCCACTCCCTGCTGTACCAAGCTAGGACAAGAAATAGGGACTAGATCTACGGTTTCAGTTGTAGAGGGAATTCTCAGGTGAGGAAACTCCCTTTACTAATAAAGATCAGTGCCTTTTCTGATACTTCACAGGATCATGGAGTTTGAGAATGGGAAGGAACCTCAGTGGCTCATTCTATGGATAAAAAGAATGCCTCCTATCTTACAGTCCCCAAATATAGGTTTCCCTTTCATATCACTGGGGTTAGGGTTAGCGGCACAGGGCCCCTGGAGATTGGAAAAGTCCAAATAAAAAATTTTGGCCCTCTCTTCAGAGAAGTCTATATTTTTTCTTTTCCTTTTATAGGATCTTTACAATACCTTATATACATTTATGAGTTACCAAACTTCTTAAGACCTCTCTACATTCCTAGCTTTTGTGTGTTGTCTGCTGGCATTTGCGTTTTTTTCACAAACTTCAATTTTTTATTTTAACTTTTTAAAAAAATTGTACTTATTTGTAGTATTCGAAGATAAAGCATTTTGATATTATATAATACTATACATATGTTAGGCATTTCTGAGTTTCTCAACTTTTTCTATATCATCTGCTGACCTTCATGTGTCATCTGCAGCTTCCAGAAAACTCCCCTCCCAAATTTCCATTTAATTTCTTGTGCCAATCTGCAATATATCAGAACTGCATTGGAGAAAGTTGTGATGTGGAAGGCATGTCTGTGGTCATCTAGCCTCTGCTTAAAGACCTCTTTTTTGTCCTTAGCTTCCCTTACCAGCCTCAACTCAATCTGAAAGCATTATCATTCCTGACTGATAATCTCAGAGCCTTGTGTAGAATATGGATAGCATGTTACAAAGCCAGTAATGTGTCAGAGGAATGTGACAGAGGTGTATGCCATAACTTCCCAAGATGCCAAAAAAAAGAACATGCAAATAGTGCTTGACTTTCAATGTTGTTCTTCTTGTAAAACAGCCTAATAGCTGGGGCAGTGAGAAACAAGGGCAACAGTTTTCTTGATTGGAATCAGAAACTATTGTTGAAGTTCTATCGAAAGTCCCACAAATTAATTTAAAAGACAGACAGCTCTTTCATTAGCCAGAACCCAACCAGAATGTTCCTACACTTTTGCTTCAGGGAAAAGAAGCAATTTCAAAGAAAATACGCTTTTATTAAAAAAAAAAATCCAGATCCTACTTCCAAACACCACCTTCTAGACCATATTTTGGGATCAGTGCATATTCAGTCCAGCCCAGTCTTCAATTGTTTTCTCATTAACATCAAAGAACACTTAAAATCATTGTGAAAAATGAAGGAACTCAGTTCTCCTAAGCATGATACTGACATTAAAAGATCTGGATGTATAAAAGAAGCAGTAAAATGTGCTCAATGCTTTGTGATTACTAAAGAAGAAATGTGCATCAATGCATCATAGAAAGATTCTTAAACAGATATTGAAAAGAAAAGATCCAGACCATATACCCAACAAGTGCAGTAATGGGGGTAGAGAACTCTATGCCTTCATTACACCAAAAGCCTCAGAAACCACCAACATAATGTGTACAGATCAGTACAATGGACAGTGTTTATAGGGATGCCCCTAAGTCAACAAGGAAAGGTTTAATTAGGCTATGAACTCTCTATTTCAAATGTCAGGGAGGGGTACAATGCACTTTAGACAGATTCTCATCCAAAATAGTTAATTTGGGGGAAGAGGAATTTGTTCACATCTGGATCTGGGCAATGTTCCAGAAAGCTGAGGTTGCCCAAAAGGTGACATCTGGGAAAGTGAGGAGTAGCTATCTAATTTTCTTGCCAGGGGTCTTAAGCTTTTCAGTTGCACAGAATTCTTTTTTTCTTTTTTTACCAGGACCAGAGATGAAAATGATCCTTTCATTTGAAATAGAACCCTAGAACACTAGCCCTACCACCTGTTATCCATCATGAATGATCTGCCTCTTTGTGTATGAGGTTGACCTGGTCTTGTATAAGACGATCAAGAAAGTAGTGGGATTTGCTGCCCACCAAATATTATCATCATCATTATAAATATTATTATTATTGTTAAAATAATAACAATAGTTAGCCTTTATATAGCACTAGGTTGGAAAAGCACTTTACACATTACTTCATTACATCCCAAAGAGATGGGAGAGATTGGTTTTTCGTTTATTTTTATTTCTTAACTTCCGTCTTGGATCAATACTAAGTATCGGTTTCAAGGCAGAAGAGTGGTAAGGGCTAGGTAATTGGGGTTAAGTGACTTGTCCAGGGTCACACAGCTAGAAAGTCCCTGGGCTCAGATTTGAACCCAGGTCCTCTTGACTCCAAAACTGGGGTTCTTTCCACTGTGCTACCTATATGCCCCAACTAGTCTTCTTTATAAAGACAAACACCATGGACCACCCTAGTCTCGGAAATTCTGCCCCTCAGCCCAAATGCCCCCAATCACAAAGACTGATACCAATGTCTCTCTAGTGGAACTAAATTATGAAACACGGTGAAGAGCCGAGTTGGCTGTGTGGAACTCACAAAGGACAGAATAACTGAAAAGAGTGATTTTTTTAAAAAGCAGGAAAATCATGAAGTCAGGCTCAAGCTATGGAGTGAATTTCCATTTTTCTGGCTGTAGTAAAGAATATCTTTGTTGGCATTTTTTATTTATGGGCCACAGCTCCCAAGGGTGTAGGAGGGAACTGAAGTTTCACAGCTTTTCTTCCAGGCCCTGGATTAGCTCCCTGGATCAGTAAATGGCCTGTTCTGCTCCAAGCATGCAGCTAGGATAGTCAGATCTCAGCACCATTAAGAAAGGTAGCTGGGAAGAATGATATCAGCTCTGAAAGAGGATCTTTTGAATCAAGATTTAGTCTATGAAAAAGGTTATCCAGATTAAGAAAAATCATCTAGAGAATGGAGGCATATTTACCTCAACAGATAACTGAGTCCAAAAAATGACTAACCTTTAAATAACCTTGAGTAGACTATATTTACATGTATGTATATATATATATACACATATACATGTATATATATATATTTCTATGTTGTTTTTCTTTTTTCCTAGCATTAGAAGCAAAGGGGACAGGGCTGAATTCATTACAGATTTTTCAGAGGCTTTGTATTTCTGTAGACCTGAAATAATTTCCATACATTTTCCTAACTCTATGGGAGTTAATTGGAAATTTGCATTTTGGGCAGAGTATTCAGATTTCAAGATGGATGCCTAAGCCTTTCCTTCTCTCCAAACAAGGGGAAGCTTCTGAATCGAATTTATTGAGGTGGAAAATGCTCAGGAATGGCCAGCACGATGGTCTTTCTTCTCTGGGAGACTCTTCAGAAATACTTGGCTCCTGTCTTATAAGAGGAAAAGATTGCCCTCGGTTTGGAGTTTGTTTATATGACTGGGATTACATCAGAGAACTTGGTTCTTTCCCCACTTCCAAATCACTGGGAATCTATCAAAGGAGAGCCAAGCCTGACATCAACGTTTCCTTTATGCAAGAAGGAAGTCGTGAATTAATGAGCTGTGTTTTCCTCATGGGGTCTCCAGTGGAGCTGGATTTGGGAAAACTCTTCTATGGTTCCTTGACATTGCCTCGATAGTGTTATTTATTTAACTGTCTGAGAGACATCATCTGCTTCCACTCAAATAAATGACGAATGTGTTTTGCATGGTAGCTTTGAAAATGGATCCAATAAGGAGTCAGATAATGGTCTTTTGCTTGAAAAGCTATCTTAGGTGGCAGTTTTAGAGACTTGGGTTTAAGTGTGTTCTCCAAAATCTGCTTTCTTTTTATCTTACTTAGTTATTAAATGTTTCCCTACCACCAAAATTGATATGATTAATACGGATGTTATTGGAGATGGAGTGCTAAACAGAGAACAAGAAGTCTTGGGTTCACACTTCAACTATTACTCTTAAAAGATGCTGGCAAATCCCTTCTCGAGATTCAGTTTTCTAACATATAAAATGGGAATAATAATAATAGTACCTCAAAACTTGTGAGGATCAAATGAGATGATATATGTAAACTGCATTATTATTCCCAAAGTAGTCTATAAATGGGAGCTACTGTTATCATTCATGTTCATGTTCAACAGACATGCTATAACAATGAGATATGGCAATGCGTGACATGGAGAACAACTTCTCGTTCTCACCTTAGCAAGCTCTACATGACCTATTCCACTTTTCACTGTGTTTCTTATTTTAATTCCATTTTGAGGCTAGTAGTGTCAGTTTAAGATAACCTTAGAGAAAAGATGCATTGGAGACGTACCTTGTGCCCAGGTTTCCGGCCTCTCTTCTTTGGGATCTTCACAACTGGCAAGGAACAGGCAGATGTAGAATAGAGGTTGTGGACCGCCATTTTTATCGGTGCTGAGTGAAGTGGGGGTCTGCCTCGTTTTCTTCCTGCTATCCTTGGAGACTGCATTTCAGCCATTACCAGTCTTGTAAGCAGTGACGACAGGTTATTTATATGCAGAGGAGGTGCTAGGAATTGGTCCAGACACAAAACGAAACAAAACAAACAAACAAAAAAAACACAATTTGTTTGGTTTTTTTTGGAAAAAGGAATAAAAATCAGCTTCTTTTAGGATTTTGGGGATCACGACTACTTAATGGAAGGGGAAATAAAATCAGAGTAAGCCAGGTACCAATATTAATTTTTTTAAATGTTGATAAGGGGAGGTTATTGATCTTATTGGGCTGCTCATAAGGTTTAACGATTCCTCTAGGCTTCTCAGGGTGTTACTGATCTCATAATAGGATTTTAAGGAAAGCAAAGCTTAGTGGCTTTGGGTGATAGTAAGGCCCAGTAGGCCAAGCACTGAACAAGGCTGAGAGATCATTACTGGTTTCCACTTTAAGCTGCAATTGTCCTGAAAAATAATTATTGCCAAGAAAACACTAAATAATCAACAGACAAAGTTACTGTATGCTTCCCACCAAGGTTTCAGCAGAAGACTGCTTGGAGTCAACATGTGGCCTTTTAAACGTCATCAGGAATGATACCACTGATTTCACTTAATATGGACTGATATTTTGGTAAATGCTATAGCTTCCTATTGATTTCTACTTTGGTTTCTTTAAAAATGTGGTAGCTTTATTATTACCCAAATTGGAGCTAACAAGACTTGCTGTCTGGTTGATAAAAATATAGGAAAGGGCCAGATAGAGAGCCAGATCTAGAGAGGGGAGGTCCTGAGTTCAGATCTGACCTCAGACACTTCCTAGCTGCATGACTTCCTAGCTGCAGACTTCCTAGCTGCATGACACTGAGCAAATCACTTAACCCTAATTGCCTAGAGGCCTAGCCCGTACCTCTCTACTGATTTGATACTGATACTTAGTATTGATTCTAAGGCAGAAAATGAGGATTTTAAAAAAAGTATAGGACATCTGATGAACTGTGGTCAAGGATGAAACTAGATAGTTGGTGCCAGGTTATGATTCATCCAAGGAGAATTCCAATTCCAAATAAGTTGTCTTTAGATGTACCACTTGGGGGAAAAATGGAAATCTGCCAGGGTGATGAAATTAGAGGATTGCTAGATGTTGGCGTTCTAAGGCTTGGCCACCTCCCTACCCGTAACCACAGGGGATTTTTTAAAAGTAAGACAAGATCATTAGGTAATCAGTGGAAGCAGGAGATAGCCTGAGCATGGTCCCTGGCAGCAGAGAAAGAAAATACCTAGAGATGAACAACCCAACTCTTTGCCTTTCCTCCTTCACCTCTACTAGAGGATGATGGAGGAATTTCCCTTCCTTTTTGCACTCCCATTAGCAATGGCATTTTGCAGGAATAACTAACTTGCTCAGAAGGAGAAACAGTGGGGAACAGGTCCAAAGAGAACCAATGCAAAAGACTGCTTTGAGGAGTATAAGTCTTGGAGGCAAAGAAGAGAGTCAGGTATGGATTCAAGAGACTTAGCTCTTTCAGTCAGGAATCTAGTAGTGGAGAGTAATCCCAGGAAGCCCAGCTAAGCAACCATGAGAAGAGAAGGTTACAGAGAGGTCCATCAAGGGCTAAATTGGAGAGAGAGAGCCCAGAGGGCTCTATTAATATATACAAAATAAATGCAAAATAAAGACAAGGAAAATATTAGAGATCAAGGCACAAGCAGCTTAAAGGGTTGGAGGTGGATCAGAAGAGGCTTTTATGCAGAAGCTAATGTTTAAGCTGAACTTTAAAGAAAACAGGAGATTATAAAACAGGGAGATAAGAAGGGGGTTCATTTCAGGCATGGGGGACAAAAACACAGAGATGGAAAGAGAAACACCAAGGGTGAGGAAAAACAAGAAGACAGGTTGACTGGATTATAGGCCACGTGAAGGGAAAGAGTATCATAAGTCTCGAGAGGTAGTCTGAAATCAGATTGTGAAGGATTCTAAAGACCAACTGGAAGAGTTTGTACTAACAGCTAGAAGCCATAGAATCTGCTACATGGAAAGACATAAGTGTGAATATTTATACAATAGATAAACTCATATTATGTAAAGGAAGGGCTTTAAATGTGAAACAGGAATTGGAATTTGACCTAGAGGCAAGAGGTCTGGTATCCATATCCATATGTGTAAATATCTATAATTATGTCTACATGTCTATACGTATGGATGTATGCATCAGACGTACAATGTTGGTATATATAGAATATGTATATAATAGGATATATATTATGTATAATATATATTAGATATAATAGGGCATGTATTACATAATATATAATAGGATATAATAGGACATGTTAGATATAATATAATAGGATATATATTCAATATAAAATATAATAGGAGACATATAATATATAATAGGAGATATATTAGATATAATAATAGAAATATAGATAATATAGATAAAGATATTTACACATAAGTAAAGTTGACTTCTGCCAGTACAAAGAAAAAGCCCCAAAATCTATATGTAAGCAAAGGTATCTTCAGAGGGGCAATCTGATATAATGAAAAGGGGACTCAATGTTGGTCAGACTTAGGTTTGAATCCTATCTTAGATATTTTCTAGCTGTGTGACCTATGCAAGTCATTTAAACTCTCTGAACTTCAATTTCTTTATCTATAAGATGAAAGCAAGAGTAGAGATGAGACAGTTGATTAAATGCTATGATGGATGTAAAGGACATTGCAAATCTAAAATTACTATATAAATTAAGCAAAACCCTAAATACACAGATGTGAAAGACAATTCTTTCTCTGGAGGTGGACATCATTCCCTGTCATAAGTCTTTCAGGATTGGCCGAGATGATTGCATTTCTGAGAGTAGCCAAATTTTCACAGATAATCATCATCCAATATTGTTGTTATTGTGTACAATGTTCTCCCAGTTCTGCTTATTTCACTCTGCATCAGTTCCGGCAGACCTTTCCAATTTTTTCCGAAGTCATCTTGCTTATCATTTCTTATAGCACAACAATATTCCATTACACGCATATGCCACAATTTCTTGGGCCATTCCCCAAAAGAAGGAAACTTCCTCAGTTTCCAGTTCTTTATTACAACAAAAAAGAGCTGCTTTGAATATTTTCATACAGATGCATTGGCCTTATATTTTATAACAATGGTCATTCCCTGGAGCATGCAGGAGGACAGAACTAGACCCTGCCACTTCTTGTGGCAAGCTCTGTGTCCACTTATGCTTTCAGAAGTAACCCTGGAAGCAACTGAGTGGTGCGGTGGTTTAAGCAGCAGAACTAGAATCAAGAAGACCCAAATTCAAATCCAGCCTGGGCACTTCACTTGACCACTAGCTGCCCCAGTTTCCTTAGCTGTAAAATGGGGATAATAATAGCACCTGCCTCCTGGGGTTGTTGTGAGGATAAAATAAAGCAATATTTGTAAAAGTTTGCACATTATATAAATATGTGCTATTACTGTTATTATTACCAAAATACATGGCACAGACATAGTTATCAGAGATAGAAGTTGCCAGGCCAGAAGCAGGAGGAGACTCTGGACAGATATAGAGCATCAATGCTAACCAAGTCATTCTCTTGGGTGAGGAATGGCAAATTAACTGCAATCAGACCCTAGCTGAAGTTTAGCATTATGATACAGAAATCAGGAAATCCAAGAAGAACTCCCACCATTTTGCCTTTGGAAGCATATACTGGTCAAGAGAGAAAAAACGGTTTTCCTTAAACCCTGAGGTTTAAGCACAGAGAATTCCCAAAAAGCATCTCTTCAGTCCAGAGAAGTGGTAGGAAGTTTCTTTACTTGGGAAAACCCAGGTTTAACTTTTACCTCAGATATTTACTAGTTTCATGACTGGAAAAGTCCATGTCTGAGCCTCCACTCCTTCATCTTTAACTGGATATAATAATAATGCCTGCTGCATAAGATAGTTATAAGTATCAAATAAAGTAATGTGTGCAAAGCATTTTCCAAACCTTAATGTGTTAAATAAATTAAATAAATTGGTATTAAATAAGTACCAAGTATCATCACCATCATCATCATCATTAATGCTGTTGTTGTCCAGTCATTTTCAATTGAGTCTGATTCCTCATGACCCCATTTGGGGTTTTCTTGGCAAAGATACTGGAGTGGTTTGCCATTTCCTTCTCCAGCTAATTTTACAGATGAGGAAACTGAGGCAAACAAGATTAAGTGACTTGCTTGTCTACTTGTAAGTATCTGAGACCAGATTTGAACTTCAGAAAGATGAGTCTTATTGACTCCATAACTCACTGTTCTCCTTCGCATTCCCAAAACATGACCCTTGATCAAATTGTACCCTATACAACATGGAAACATGATCATATCATAGTATCTGTTGGTAACACAGTTCTGTGGGATTATCCTGGAGACAAAACTCTTCCCTGAGCTAAGACTGTGTACTACAATGGGGAACTTTGCTCAGATGAGGCTGGATTTCTCTAGTTACAGAAATCCCACATCAATCACTTAAGTCCACCCAAATCTCACTTCCTCTGTGAAGTCTTAGTCAAATATTCTAGCCCATACAGATATTTCGCTTCTCTCAATTTCTGTAGTATTGACTATCTGAATCACCAACTGAGACCCTGGCATATATGATTGGTATAGCATGGGCATAAGTATTCTTTCCAGTAATTTTTCATTCAGTGAGTACCTACTATGTGCCAAATACTCAGATTCAGAGAGGGAAAAATATTTATTTTCTAAAAATATTTTATATATTTAGAAGCTTTGAAATATTACAGTAAATACTTTGCAACAGCATATAAGCTATAGAGAATGTCTTTGATATTTTGTGGATCTTCAGAGGAATAACATTTTGATGGTCCATAGGTGAAAAGAACATGATCACAATCTCTCTTGTAAAGTTGGAATAGTTTTGGGGGAACACTTGATCATATAAATATAAATAATATAATATAAATAATATAAATATTAAATATAAAACAAATTTATATTTTAAGGAGGCAATAATATAATATTATATAATAACATAATATATAACAGTCAAATTTATATTTTTTAGGGAGGCAGCAATACGTACACAATAATAGCTCACATTTATGAAGTGCTTTGAGGTTACAAATAATTGTGTTGTGAGGTAGGTAGCCTCAGAAGTACTATCCCCATTTTCATAGATGATGAAACTCAGGCTTCCAAAGGTTAGATGACTTGCCCACAATCTTAGTACTAATAAACCCTAGGACTAGGTACTGCCTGAGAAGACATTTGATTCTCCATCTTTCTGCTTATTGTGCTGCTTTGGAAATACAGTAAACTCCTTGAAGCTTAACCCTGTGTTTCATATGTATTCTACATCCTGTCCTTCTTACCCTAGTTCCTTGATTTACTCTCCATTGGCCTTGTTGCTATGATTGAGAGTTAGAAGCAAAGCAGATGGTTCTGTGAGGTCTATGTAACCAGTACACAACTCTTTGTGATCACTGATTTCCCAGCTCCTTGGTAAAAAGAAAGTTAAGAAACCTGGTAGTGGGGGGAAGTTGGGAGGAAGGAGGGGAGGGAAAAAAGAAGGGAATGAAGGAGAAGATGAGAAAGGACACAGAGCAGAGTCCTTCCCTCAAACCCCAAGCCTATGAGCCTCATTTGCCTCAAAAAAAAAACAAAAAAACTTTGCTAGCAGCTGAAAAATATGAAGGGTTGTCCTACTACATCAGCTGAACAAAAGAATAAATTTCAGGCCCTTGGTTAATTCAACTGGAAATATGTTGACTAGCCCCCAGACATGTTGGCTTGGAAGATTTCATAATAAAAGAGCAGTGACATTTTTCTTGGAAGAATCACCAACAGCAGAACAATTATCAGACTATAAAATGTCTTTAGGGATTTTGATCTTTGAGAATTGAAAATAATTTATCAAATTTTCAACTTCTTCTCCCTTGATACTTTCATTATACATAATCTCATGCTTTAGTAGACAGACTTCATTAATTTTTATAACTAAAATAATGAATAATTTGGTTAATTAGCTTTGAATGGCTAATTTAGACTCACTGTACTTAGCTAGGCCAGGCCTGAGAATCATATGAGAAAACAGATATAAGACCCTTTGCAAGCCTTAAAGTGCTATGTAAATGCTAGCTATTAAATAGATATGATTATATTATATATTTATACCTCCTACATCATATTTTTCCCTCTATTTCCTCTCTTTATTCTTTATCAGGATTTCTTTTCTTTTGCCTCTGGGTTCAAGAATATATTAGCTTCTCTTTTCTTTTCTGTCCTGTTTCTGTCTCCTAGTGGGTTGTGTCAATAATTCTCATCCTTTTATAGCAGATTAGATTTGTATTCTGAGGTCCTTGGTAAAAATCTTACCCTTTCACTGGATACCTGTTTGACCTCTGGCAAGACACTTAACTCTTGAATCTCAATTTTTTCAGATGGAAAATTAAGGAATTGAAATATATTATTTCTAAGATCACTTACAGTCCTAAATCTCTGATCCTATTTCTCCTCAGCTCTCTCTGTTGTTGTTGTTGTTTTCTAAAGCTCCCTTTTAACTTTATCTTTAGTGTTACATCCCATGATAACCAGTTAAATTTTCCATTCTCATTCCATATAGTATAGGCCAGGATTCAACTAGAGCAGAGGAATTAAGGCTTTGTCCCAGGGTACCAGATTCCAAGGATGCTGACAGTAATTATCCACTGGCATAATGAGGTGAGTTAGATTCCTGCTCTGCTACTTGGGATGACAAAATGTCATGACAGGAATGAACTCATAGACTTTCAGGATCTTAGGAAAGTAAATAACCTTAGAGGTCATTTAGATCTCCTTTTCAACCAATGCATAAATTCTGACTGCCAAAACCATGCAGCCCCTTGCTTGAAGACCAACAGTAAAGGAGAATGTACCGGCTCATGAGGCAGCCCATTCTATTTCTGGAAAAGTTAGAAGTTCTTCTCTACATTGATTCATAAGCTGTCTCCCTGTAACTTCCATCAATTGGTCCTAACTTTGACCAAGTTACCCATGGAGGATTCCATGGACCCTCCTCTTCTTCCATCTACCCTAAATTAAGCCTGCTCAAAATCAGTCTCCTTGACAACAGAAACCACCTCCAACCATCACCCATAACAGTTCTTAGCCAGTCTAGGGAAAGAGAAGATTATGACAGATGGCTTTCTAGGCTTGATTACAAAAATGAAAAAGCATTGCCATTGATCTGCTTTCAAATCAGAAGAAAAAGTAGAATGGGAATTTCCAGATAGGTTCCTTAATGAACAACAGGTGCCACCCTTCAACAACCTCTAAGCCTATGGACCAAGCAGGGCTTTCCCCAAAGCTATTATTAGTTAAATTATAACACTGGAATTGTATTAAAATTCTGAGGATAGAATTTTATGTTCTCTCCTTGCTGAAAACACTGTCCCCAGACTGAAATGTGAAAATACTTCTCCCCTGTCCATTGGGATACTTTGTTAGATAGTTACTCAGAGAAATCCAAGCCCTTCAAATGTTCTTCAACAAGGAGACAAGAAAATCCCAAATGGGTTCACAAAGAGTTGGACATGAGTAAAATGACTCGATATCAAACATACATGTCTATATGGAGACTCTTGGAAGAACCTTTTGAAGTTATTGAAGCATGTAGTCAATCAGGCATTGTATGAAGTACTAGAAATATAAGTATATAGAATGAAATAATCCCTACTCACAAGAAGCTTACATTCTAATGGAGGAGGCAAGAAGTAGGTGTGTGTGTGTGTGCATACATATATATATGTATGCACACACACACATATATGCACACACATATATAAATATACATATACATATACATATATATATATATATATATATGGGTTGTGCAGGGTTTAAAAGCTAGAGTTTATATTTTATCCTAGAGATAATAAGAAGTCATTGGAGTTCATTAAATAGGAAATCATCTGAAGAGACCCCTGAAGACATCTAATTTAACATTCTTTTTTATGGATAAGGAAAATGAGACCCTGGAAAGTAATTTGTCTAAAGACACACATGTGAGATATAAAAAAAACCAAACCAGTATTCGAACCCTGGACTAGTGAAAGGCCTTCTTCCTTTGTCTCTTCTTCCTTTGAAGTAACCCCTTCAAATTCGTTTTAGGGACAATAAGAGTTTTTTTATCTTAACTTTTCCTATAAACTCTAATAATATTATCTGACATTTGGGCCATGCTGATATCATTGAAGTGAACATGATTTGGAAATTAATTTATATACTTAATGTTATGCTGATCAAATAAAAGCAGAGAATACATTTTAGAACTGAACAAAAAAAAGTAAAAAGTTTATTTGAAAAAATAAAAAATATCTAGAATACTAAAAGAAAGTATGAAAAAAGAAAATAGGGGAATAGTCATTCAGTATCTCAAACTATAATAAAGAACAGCAGTCATCAAAACTATGTGTTAACTACTTGAAAAAAGAGAAGTATATCAATGGCTAAAGCTTGATAAGGAGAAATCAAAAACAGGGGAACTCAATAAATTGATGTTTGATAAAATAAAAATAAAAAAGTACAAAGTGCTAAGAAACAACTCCATATCTGACAAGAATTTCTGGGGAAATTGGAAAATCTTCTGGCAGAAATTAAAGCTAGAATAACATTTAAAACCATAAATTGCAATAAATTCAGCTAACAACATGCTCTAAATATTTAAACTCAAACAATAAGAAATTAGAAGAGAAACAAATTAGAATAACTGTAACATGGAAAATGGCAGGGTGGAATTCCTGCAAGATACAGGGTCAGGCCTCACCCAGAATTCCAGGGGGCCAGCTAGGGAGCAAATTCCTAAACAACTAAGGAATAAAGGTGATGGAAAAATACATAATTAATAATTTGGATTTCATGTAATTAATGGGTTTTACATTAACAAAATTAGTTCAACTAGTTTAAAAGGGGAACTATTCTATTCCTGGGGGGGGGGG
>NC_058133.1:357679534-357689733 GCF_016433145.1 Gracilinanus agilis
GAGAGAGAGAGAGAGAGAGAGAGAGAGAGAGAGAGAGAGAGAGAGAGAGAGAGCCAGATGAGAGGACAGACAGACAGACAGAAAGCAAGAAACAGAGAGATAAGGGAAAGAGTGAGAGAAAGAGAGATGAGGAAAAGAGAGAGAACCATTGAAGCATTTACTTAGAAAGACATACAAACAAGATAGTTTTAAATGGAGTGGATTTTATTTTACCTTTTTTTTTTTAAGCAAGAAGTATAAAATGAAGGCAAGTTTTCAGGTAAAATATTCTTTTTGTATTCTACTGCTTATATTTTGTTTTTCACTTGCTTCAATTCTGTCTGACAACTCTTCATGACCCCACTTGGGGTTTTCTCGGCCAAGATGCTGGAGTGATTTAACATTTCCTTTTTCAGTTCTTTTTACAAATGAAGAAACCGAAGCAAGCAAGGTTGAGTTACTTGCCCAGGTCACACAGCTAGTTAAGTGTCTGAGACCAGATTTGACCTCAGGAAGATGAATCTTTCTAATTCCAAGGCCAGCACTCTATCTACTGCAGCACATAACTGCCCTACTGGGAATATAGAAAGGTTCTTTTTTGGTGTTTGGGTTCAGAATAAAAATAAAAATTTTAGAAATCAATAAAAATTTGTTTTAAAAATAATAGTTGACGGTGGCAGGGTAGCTCAGTGGATTGAGAGTCAGGCCTAGAGATGGGAGGTCCTGGGTTCAAATGTGGCCTCAGACACTTCCCACCTGTGTGACCCTGGGTAAGTCACTTAACCCCCATTGCCCACCCTTGCCGCTCTTCCACCTAGGAGCCAATACACAGAAGTTAAGGGTTTAAAAAAATAATAGTTGACATTTTACCACATTCTTTATAGTAAGAGCTATATTTATGGTGTTTTAAGGTTTGCAAAGTGGTTTACAAATACTATATCATTTGGTCCTCATAATAACTCTGGGAGTTAGTTGTTATTATTATTCCCATTTTACAAATAAGAAAATTGAGTTTTAGAGCTGTTAGGTCATTTGTCCAGGATCACACAACTACTAGTTTACTAATTTACTAATGTCTGAGGCAAGACTTAGATTTGGGTGTTCAAAAGTCTGAGGCTCCCTATCTTTTAATACTACTTAGAAACCTCTTACATTCTTCCTCCTTCCCCAACTCCCTTTTTTAACATTCAATATTATTTATTAAGTATCTATTGTGTGTAAGGCATTCTGCTGTGTGCAAAGAATAAAAAGACAAAAGTCAATCTGGAGGAATGCTTGATTCAGACTGTGAGAATTATCCCATTCCATGGAATTTGGACTAGTAATTCCCTTTTCTTTACTGGGAAACAATATTACCAATTCATTGAATATTAGAACTAGAATATTCCTTGGAGATCATCTCATCCAAATTCTACAACCTAAAGATGAGGGAATTGAGGCCTGTGTTATGGAATTACTTGAACATGGTCATAAAACTATTTGGCAGACCAGTGATTAAAATCTAGGTCTCCTGACTCAGTTCAGGGAAGAACTTCAATTAAGGTAGTTCTCTCTCTCCTTTCATCCCTTTTTAACAAAAAAAAGAAACTGAGAAAGAATCAAAGAGATCTTTATTCAAGTTTGAACAGCTCTGTTTGTGTGCACATGTGTCTATGTATGTTTGTAAAGAAGGCTAAAATTTAATAGATCAAAAGCAGAATAACCCTGAATCAAAAGGAATAGAGGAATATGAGAATTCTAAAAGGCAGCTGAGGTCTATGTCACAAATTATTTTTTAATTCTTTCCAAAATTACATGTAAAAAAAAAATTAACACTTGTGGTTGTTTTTTTTAACTTTGAATTCCAGATTCTCTCCTTCCCTCCCACTCTCCCTCCTTTGCCCCCTCCTTGAGACAGTAAGCAACCTGTTATAGATTTTACATGTAGGTCTCAAATTATTGGAGAGTGTTCATCCTTACTAGGAGGCAATGAAGTATTCTGCAAGTTGTTTTCTGAACCTATCTTCTACATCATTTAAAGGTCAATTTTTAAAGCAACTACATTTTCTTAGCAACATGCTATTTCTTGAGTTTTTCCCCTTCGCTGTTTACATGTAATATTCAGTTTTTAGAAAGCTCTGATGATTTATGTGCTTTCTCTTTGTTTCCATCTGAGACTTTATCTTCAAGGCCAATCTTCCCTTCATGTTATGTTTACCTCACCTCACTGATGTCAAGAGTTCTTGATTTCAGCAACTTCAAAAATGGCAGATAAGAAAACCACCTTAAGAGTAGGACTGAAAAAAAAAAGAGTAGGACTGATTTGTCCTACTTTGAGAAAACCTGAGAAACCACCACCACAACAACCAGGGGCCACATGTTTCTATTGCTTTATACTTTACTAAAGGCTTTCTCCTCAATAACCTGGTGAGGCAGGCAGTACAAGTGTTATTAATTCTGTAAAATAATTGAAGAGACTGAGGATCAGAAAGGCTTCAGTTGCTTTTCTGAGAAGACATGGCTAGCAAACAGATAAGTTGGATTTCGGTCCACAGAAACTCAGAATTTTAAGGTTGGAAGGAACTTTGGTGGCCATTAAATCCAAACCATCTTTCAATCAAAACACCTTAAATGGTGATAACTGAGGCTTTGCCTCAAGACCTCCAGAGAATTAGGAACCTACTACCTAGAGAGGCCAACCTTCTTTTGGGGGAGGAATTGTTAGGATTATTAGGAATTGTTAGGAAATTTGTGCTGATATCAAGCCTGCATTTGCCTCTTTGCTACTTCCATCCATTGGTCTTAATCTGCCCTCCAACTATAAACCCAAAGTCTGATCTTTCAAAACAAATCATTTAAATTGTGATCATTGAAATTATAAAAGGATTTTTTCTTTTTTTCCTCAAAAATTGACACCACAGTTTCTTCATAAGTAAGCTCTCTTGATGCATTTGGCATTTCATTTGACTTAGATACAACTATTACATACATCTATAGAATAAAATAAGAAATATTTGGGAAAATATATTTTATTTATTGTAATTCCCTTTGATAAGAAATGACATGGACTATAAAATGAGAGGCAGAGTCAAGAGGGTGGGTTAGAGGCATGGAAAAACTCTAACCTCTCTGAGAATCCTGTCCAATCAAAATAACACATCAAAACAAATACTGGAATAGCAGAACCAACAAGAGAGTAAAATAAAGCAATTTTGCTAGAAGGTCTAGTTCACTGGAGTAAGAGGGGAGCCCAGCCAGCTACAAATCCCACTACCCAACACCTACCCCTCCAGGTTCTGAAACTGGGCCCAAGCCAACTTCACGATCCAAAATCCTGCCTAAGCCAATAGCAGTGCACCCCCTCACCTACTCCTTGAAGTTCCAAGTCCTACTGCAAGGCAGTCTGTGGCATACCTGACTGGTGTAGAGCCAGAATAAGACCCCAACCCCTTAGTGAGGTTCAAATCACAGCACAAGGTAGCTAACAGTACACTTAGCTAGTTCAAACCCATTGGGAGGCCCAGAGTTCCTGCCCAAGTTTGCAGTAAGGACCTGAACTCAAGGGCAAGGCAGTCCATAGTGTTCCTGCCCTGTGTAAGTCCAGAGTGAGGCCCAAAGTCCATGCCTAAGGCAGAGGTTAGGCCATGAGCCTTAACACAAAATAGTTCACAGTACTCTGAGCCCTGCAGACCATCAACAGTTCCTGGAAGAGATTGAATCAGCAGTTGGCGTTGGTTTTCAGATCTCCCATTCAACAAGCCATCATACTTGCAGAAATCCAGAATCAGTGCTGATGGTAACAGCAAGGGAAAACTGAAGTTTAAAAGAGTGCCCCCTCTACATTGAAAACAGAATCTACCTTTAAGGTAAAAATAAAAGTTGAGGAAAAGGCTAGAAAAATGAGCAAACATCAAGAAAAACACCTAACCATAGATAATTATTATAGTGACAAAGAAAAGCAAGGCACAGACTCAAAAGGGAGCAGGGAGATAAAAGAAGCTACACTCAAAACTGCAAACAAAAATGTAAATTGCTTTCTGAATCTGGAAGAGCTCAAAAAAGATTTCAAAAATCCAATAAGAGAGACAAAGGAAAAAAGGAGAAGAGAAATGAAAGTAATACAAAGTAGAATTGGCCAAATAATAAAGGAGAATCAAAAGGTTATAGAAGAAAATAATTCCTTAAAAATTAGAAATGAGCAAGTAGAAACTAATGACTTCATGAGATATTAAGAAACAATCAAACAAAATTAAAAGAATGAAAAAATAGATGAAAACATGAAATGTCTCACCAAAAAATCACCTGACCTGGAAAATAGATGCAGAAAAGATCATTTAAGAATTATTGGATGCTGGGGGTGGGGGGATAGCTAGGAGGATAGCCAGGCCCAGAGATGGGAGGTCATGGGTTCAAATCTGATCTCAGATACTTCCTAGCTGCATGTCCCTGGGCAAGTCACTTAACCCCCATTGCCTAGCCCTTACTACTCTTCTGCCTTGGAACCAATACACAGTTTTGGAAGTTAAGGGTTTAAAAATTATTTATTGGATTACAGAATTGGACTACTAGCAGAAAACCATCATTTTAAAAGTTTTTGTATAAACAAAAACAATGCAACCAAAATCAGAAGAGAAACAACAAACTGGGAAAAAATCTTTATAACAAAAAATTCTGACAGAGGTCTAATTACTCAAAAATACAAGGAGCTAAATCAATTGTATAAAAAATTAAGCCATTCCCCAATTGATAAATGAGCAAGGGATATGAATAGGCAATTTTCAGATAAAGAAATCAAAACTATCAATAAGTACATGAGAAAGTGTTCTAAATCTCTAATAATTAGAGAAATGCAAATCAAAACAACTCTGAGGTATCACCTCACACCTAGCAGATTGGCTAAAATGAAAGCAGGGGAGAGTAATGAATGTTGGAGGGGATGTGGCCAAATTGGGACATTAATGCATTGCTGGTTGAGTTGTTAACTGATCAAACCATTATGGATGGCAATTTTGAACTATGCCCAAAGAGCAATAAAAGATTGCCTGCCCTTTGATCCAGCCATACCATTGCTGGGTTTGTACCCCAAAGAGATCATAGATAAACAGACTTGTACGAAAATATTTATAGCCATGCTATAAAAAAACCTAGAAAATGAAGGGATGCCCTTCAATTGAGGAATGGCTAAACAAATTGTAGTATATGCTGATGATAGAATACTATTGTGCTCAAAGGAATAATAAATTGGAGGAACTCCATGTGAACTGGAAAGACCTCCAGGAATTGATGCAGAGCCAGAAAAACATTGTATACAGAGACTGATACACTGTGGTAAAATCAAACGTAATGGACTTCTGTACTGGCAGCAATGCAATGACCCAGGACAATTCTGAGGGATTTATGGAAAAGAATGCTACCCACATTCAGAGGAAGAACTGCAGGAGTGGAAACACAGAAGAAAAACAACTGCTTGAACACATGGGTTGATGTAATCATGGTTGGGGATGTAGACACTAAACAACCACACCAATGTAACTATCAATAATATGTAAATAAGTCTTGATTGATTGCACATGCTAAAACCAGTGGAAATGTATGTTGGATATGGGGTGATGGTGAAGGGGAGTGAAGGGGAAAGTAAAAACAAGAATCATGTAACCATGGAAAATGTTTCTAAAAAATAAAATATTAAAAAAAAGAAAACAAAAAAAGAAAAAAAGGCTATATATTGTATTACCAAAAAATTGTCAAACTGTCCTGAGTTTATTGAACAAGAGGGTAAAATAGAAATTGAAAGAATCTACCAATCACCTCCTGAAATAAATTCCAAAATGTTAACTCTCAGGAATATTATAGCCAAATTCAAGAATTCCTAGGTCAAGAAGAAAAATACTCCAAGAAGCCAGAAAGAAACAATTCAAATATCATGGAGCCATAGTCAGGATTATCTAGAACTTAATAGCTTCCACATTAAAGGATTGGAAAGCTTGGAATATGATTTTCAAAGGAGCTAGACTTGCAACCAAGAATCACTTCCTCAGCAAAACTGAGTATATTCTCTCAGGCAAAAATAGTCATTTAATAAAATAGATGACTTTCAAACATTCTTAATGAAAATACCAAGCCTACACAGAAAATTTAATGTTCAAATATTAGGCTCAAGAGAACCATATAAAGGTAAACAAGAAAGAGAAAGTTTAAGCGATTCAATATATGTCAAACTATTTCTATTCCTACATGGAAAGATGATATTTGTAACTATTAAAATTTTTTATCAGTATTAGAGCAGTTAGGAGGAATATACATAGGCAGAGGGTACAGGAGTAAATTGAGTAGAATGACATGATATGCAAAAAAAAATCAAGGGATGAAGAGGGGGGTTATACTGAGAGATAAGGGAAAGGAGAGGTAGAATGGGGTAAATTATCTCACCTAAAAAGATACAAAAAAACTTATTACAGTGGAGGGAAGAATGAGGGTGGTGATGGGCAATGCTTAAACCTTATTCTAATTGGAATTGGCTTAAAGAGGAATGAATAACCATATTCATTTGGGTTTAAGCTTCTATATCACCATATAGAGAAGCAGGAGGGGAATAAGACAAGAGATAGGGTAATAGAAGGGAGGAAGGAAGTAGGGGTGGTTATTAAATGTGAAATACTTGTGAGGAGGGACAAAGTGAAAGGAGAGAGAAAGAGCAGGATCAAAAGAGGAAAAAATGTGAAGGAGAATTGGCAACCATAACTGTGAATGTGAATGGGATGAAATTACACATAAAATGGAAGCTGATAGCAAAGTGGATTAAAAACCAACATCTTATGATATGCTGTTTACAAGAAACACATTTGAGGCAGGGAGACACACAGTGATAAGGGGCTAGAGTAGAATTTATTGTGCTTCAGCTGAAGTAAAAAAAAAACAGTAGAAATCATGATCTTAGACAAAGTTAAAGCAAAAATATATCTAATTAAAAGAGATAAGGCAGGAAATTATATTTTGATAAAAGGTACCATAGGCAATGAAGTAATATCAATACTAACCATTTATGCACCAAATGGTATAGTCATCATATTTTTAAAGGAGAAAGTAAATGAGCTTTAGGTGGAAATAGTAAATTTGATTATTGGGGGAACTTCAACTTTCCCCTCTCAAATCTAGATAAATTGAGCCAAGAAAGAAGTAAAGGAAGTAAATGAAACTTTAGAGAAATTAGTTTTAATAGATATCTGAAGAAAACTGAATGGGAATAGAAAGAAATATACCTTCTTTTGGGCAGTACATGGCATCTACACAAAAATCAACCCTGTATTAAAGCATAAAAATTTCACAACCAGATGCAGAAAAGCAAAAAATAATAAATGCATCCTTTTCAGATCATAATGCAATAAAAATATACTCAATTATGGTCCACAGAAAGAAAAATTAAAAATTAATTAGAAACTAAATCTAATTCTAAAAAGGGAGTGGGTTAAGGAACAAATTTTAGGAACAATCAATAATTTAATTAAAGAGAATGACAATGAGGAGACAATATATCAAAATTTGTGTGATAGAGGCAAAACAATACTTAAGAGAAAATTTATACTCTAAAACGTTTACATCAATAAAAAAGAAATAAAGCAGATCAGTGAATTAGAGAAAGAACAAATTAACAATACCCTAATTAAAGACTAAATTGGAAATCCTAAAAATCAAAAGAGAAATTAATAAAATTTAAAGTAAGAAAACCATTAAACTAATAAATAAGACTAGAGTTGATTTTATTTTTAAAAATTAATGAAATAGATAGAACATTGGTTAATTTGATTTTAAAAAGGAAAGGAGAAAACCAAATTACCAGTATCAAAAATGAAAAGGATGAATTCATTACCAAAGACGAAGAAATTAAAGCAAACATTAGGAGCTATTTTGCCCAACAATATGCCAATAATCATGACAATATAAGTGAAAAATGGATGAATATTTACAAAAATATAAATTGCCCAGATTAACATAAGAGGAAATGGAATATTTAAATAATTATATTTCAGAAAAACAAATTGAACAGACCATCAATGAATTCCCTAAGAAAAAAATCCCCAGAACCAGATGGATTCACAAGTCTGAATTCTATCAGACCTTTGAAAACCAATTAATCTGAATACTATATAAACTATTTGGGGAAATAGGCAAAGAAGGTATCATACCCAATTCATTTTATGACATAAACACAGTATTGGTATCTAAGACAGGAAGAGCAAAAACAGAAAGAAAATTATAGGTCAATTTTATTAATGAATTAGATGCAAAAAAAATAAAGCAAGGAGATTATAGCAATATCACAAGGATCATTTACTATCGCCAGGTGGGATTTATACCAGGAATGCAGGGCTGCTTTAAAATTAGGAAAACTTATCAGCATAATCAGTCATATTAATAACAAAACTTATAGAAATTACATAATTATCTCAACAGATGCAGAAAAAGCCTTCAAGAAAATACATATCTATTCCTATTAAAAAAACAAACAAGTAGAAAGCATAGGAAAAAATGGGTTATTCCTTAAATTGTAACTATCTAAAACCATTAGCATGTATCATTTGCAATGGGAATAAGTTAGAACTCTTCCCAATAAGATCAAGGGTGAAGCAAGGATGGTCCATTATAATTACTATCATTTAACCTTGTACTAGAAATGCTAGCTTTAGCAATAAGAGAAGAAAAAGAAATTGAAGAAATTAAGGTAAGCAACGAGGAAATTAAACTATCACTCTTTGCATACCATATAATGGTATACTTAGGCAACTAAAAAACTAGTTGAAATGATTAATAACTTTAGCAAAGTTATAGGATATAAAATAAACCCACATAAACCATTATCATTTCTGTATATTACCAACAAAGTCCTGTAGCAAGAAATAGAAAGAGAAATTCCATTTAAAATATAACTCAAGGTTCCGGGTTAAGATGGCGGCAGAGTAAGAAGCAGCTCTTAACCTCTCCTGACCAAAACACACAAAACTCCTCAAGGGGACATAAAAACAAGTCCAGACGAATGGAGAAACCCCACAACAGGGCACAGTGTGGAAGGTACGTGGAATCGAGACATTTCCAGGCTATAAAGGGCTCTCACTAAATCGCGGGCTGAGCAACCGCCCCACCCCCACCCCCTCCACACACAAGATCTAGAGCTCTGAAGCCAGCTAAAAAGAAATAGAGCAAGTTTGGGGCACCCATCGAGTCATTGGCAGCTCCGGGGCCTGTTCCTGAGAGCAGCAAGATTTAAGACCCCAGTAAGCCAAAGAACGCAAGCGAAATCTGAGCGCCGGAGCAGAGAGTGGACTCTGGGCGCAGAGCACAGGCTGAGCAGAGCACAGGCACGGGTGGAGGCGTGGGTGGAGGCAGACACAGCCAGGAACTAAAGCTCTGAAAACCTGAGTGGGGAACCAGTGCAGACGGGTATACGACTGTGGAAGCAGCGCCCTGAGACTTGTAAAGGAACCTCCTGCAGAGGATCAAGTAAGGGGGTCCACCAGGGGGCTTGACCTTGGAAAAAACCAGAACTCAGACCTCAGGAGCCAATAGACCGTGGACAGACACTGAGCGCGAGGATAAACCTGAGAAGCTGCTGGGCTAATGATGGCTTCCCAGACTCAGGAAACTCAGAAGAGAAAGAATAACAACAAGAAAAAGAAGCCTTTAACACTCGACAACTTTTACACAGAGAAAATCCAGACAACCGAGCAAACAGAGGAGAACAAACAAGCATCCGGACCCTCCTCAAATAAGGAAAACTCACAAGCTATGGAAGAGTTCAAAACTGAGATTTTGAGGAAAATAGAAGAGATCTGGCAAGAAAATAACTGTTTAAAAGGTAAAATCTTGCAATGGAACACCAGAAATGACCGGATTGAAAAGGAATGCCAGAAGATTATGGCCGAAAACCAAAAGATTATGGCCGAAAACCGAAAGATTATAGCCGAAAATCAATCCCTAAAGGCTAGAATTGAGCAATTGGAAGGTAATGATCTCTCAAGACAACAAGAACAAATAAAACAAACTCAAAAGACTGAAAAAATAGAAGGAAACATGAAATATCTCAATGAGAGAGTGACAGACCAAGAAAACCGGTCTAGAAGAGACAATTTGAGAATAATTGGTCTTCCAGAAAAACCAGAAATTAATAGAAACCTGGACTCCGTACTAAAAGAAATTATTCAGCAAAATTGCCCTGAAGTCCTACAACAAGAGGGCAATATAGACAT
>NC_058133.1:357694732-357695614 GCF_016433145.1 Gracilinanus agilis
ACAAAATGTAAATTAAATGGTTTTGATTATATTAAACTAAAAAGTTTTTGTACAAACAAAAACAATGTAGTCAAAATCAGAAGGGAAACAACAAACTGGGAAAAAATCTTTACAACGAAAAACTCTGACAGGGGTCTAATTACTCAAATATACAAGGAGTTAAAGCAATTGTATAAAAAATCAAGCCATTCCCCAATTGATAAATGGGCAAGAGACATGAATAGGCAATTTTCAGGTAAAGAAATCAAAAGTATCAATAAGCAAATGATAAAGTGTTCCAAATCTCTAATAATTAGAGAAATGCAAATCAAAACAACTCTGAGGTATCACCTCACACCTAGCAGATTGGCTAAAATGAAAGAAGGGGAGAGTAATGAATGCTGGAGGGGATGTGGCAAAATTGGGACATTAATGCATTGCTGGTGGAGCTGTGAACTGATCCAGCCATTCTGGCTGGCAATTTGGAACCATGCTCAAAGGGCTATAAAAGACTGCCTGCCCTTTGACCCAGCCATACCATTGCTGGGTGTGTACCCCAAAGAGATCATAGATAAACAGACTTGTACGAAAATATTCATAGCTGTGCTTTTTGTGGTGGCAACAAATTGGAAAAGGAGGGTATGTCCTTCAATTGGGGAATGGCTGAACAAACTGTGGTATATGCGGGTGATAGAATACTATTGTGCCAAAAGGAATAACAAACTGGAGGAGTTCCAGGCGAACTGGAGAGACCTCCGGGAACTGATGCAGAGCGAAAGGAGCAGAGCCAGAAGAACATTGTACACAGAGACTGATATACTGTGGTAAAATTGAATGTAATGGACCTCTGTACCAGCAGCAATACAATGACCCAGGACAATTCTGAGGGATTTATGGTAAAGA
>NC_058133.1:357695702-357723645 GCF_016433145.1 Gracilinanus agilis
CGGCCATGGGTGGGGGGAGTGCGGGGGGGGGGGGTGAAGGGGATAGGAGGAGCATGAATCAGGTAACCATGTTAAAAATGTATATTAATAAATGTTAAAAAAAATATAACTTGAGATGACTTAAAATACCTGGGAATATGCTTGCCAAAATAAAACACAGGAATTATATGAACACAATTACAAAACACTTTTCATGCAAGTAAAGTCAGATCTAAACAATTGGAAAAATATTAATTGCTAATGGGTAGGCCAAGCTATTATGATAAAAATGACAATTCTACCTAAATTGATTTACCTATTCAGGACCATACCAGTAAAACTACCAAAAAATTATTTTATAGAACTATGAAAAATAACAAAAATCATCTAGAAGAACAAAAAGTCAATAACATCAAGGAATTAATGAAAAAAATGTGAAGGAAGGTGGCCTATAAGTACCAGATCTCAAACCATATTATAAAACAGAAATCATCAAAGCATCACTTACTGGCTAAGAGATAGAATATTGAATCTATGGAATAGATTAGATATACAATATATAAGAATATACCTTAGCAATCTAGTAGACTCCAGCTTTTGGGACAAGAATTCACTATTTGATAAATACTGCTAGGAAAACTGGAGAACAGTATGGCAGAAACTAGGTATACACCAACATCTCATACCCTATACCAAGATAAAGTCAAAATGGGTATATGATTTAGGCATAAAGGGTGATATCGTAAGTAAATTAGAAGAATATAAAATAGTTTACCTGTCAGATTTTTGAAGAAGGGAAGAATTTATGACTAAATAAGAGGCAGAGAACATTATGAGATATAAAGTGAATAATTTTGATTATATTAAATTTAAAAGGTTTTGTACAAACAAAATCAATAGCAGGTAAAAACTGGGGGGAGCAGGATTTATGGCAAATTTCTCTTCTAATGGTCTAATTTCTCAAATATATAGAGAACTAAATCAAATAAGAAGGCAAGTCATTCCCCGAGTGACAAGTGGTCAAAAGGTAAAACAATTTTCAATTGGAGAAATCAAAGCCATCAATAATCATATGGGAAAATGTTCTGAATGACTCTTAATTAGAGAAATACAAATTAAAATAACTCTGAGGTATCACTTCACCACTTATCAGATTGGCTGATATGACAGTAAAGGAAAGACATAAATGTTGAAGGGGATGTGGCAAAATTGGAGCACTACTACATTTTTGGTAGATTTGTTAACTGATCCAACAATTCTGAAGGACAATTTGGAATTATGCCCAAAGGGGTATAAAACTGTACATTCTCTTTGATCAAGTAACATCGCTACTAGATTTGTGTCCCAAAGAGATCATAAAAAGGGGGCAAGCACCTACTTATATGAAAATATTTATAGCAGCTCTTTTTGTAGTGGCAGATATTTGGAAATTGAGGGGATGTCCATCAATTGGAGAATGGCTGAACAAATTGTGGTAAATGATGGTGATGGAATTCTACTGTGCTAGAAGAAACAATGACCAGGATGATTTCAGAAAAATAATTGAGAATAAATGAGAATATTATGTCTAATGACCTCACTAATTGAAGAACACAAAACAAAGAAGCAGTAGAATGTTGGTTAAATTGCATTGAAATGGACAGTCTAGATCCTGAAGAATATTAAGGTAAGAGACCTTGTTCTTCTCAATCAATGGGGGATAAGGGAAGAGGACTATAAGTCTAGGATGTGGTATACATTGTCAGATGCAGCCACTGTCAATTAGCCTCATTACAAATTGGCAATGCTTGGGAAATAACTGTGGTGTGAATACAAAAAGTAACAACAAAATATTTTAAAGCATTTTTAAATATCCCAGTTCTGGATGATGAGAACTATATCTACCTGGCATTTTCCTTCTTGACTCTTAAAATATAAGGAAGAGATAATGACCTAGACATCTTTTATAGAACATTGTAGAAAAACAGAAACATGAAACCAGTACAATGGCAGACAGTATAGTCGGCTTGAGGAACAAGTAAGCCAGGTAAGTCAACAAGCATTTACTAAACATTTAGTATATGTAAGAAAGACAACTAGGTAGTGCAATAGAGACTCATCTTCCTGAGTTCAAATCCAATCTCTGATATTTCCTGGTTATGTGACTCTGGGCAAGTCACTTAACCCCACTTGCCTAACCCTTATTTCTCTTCTGCCTTGGAAATGATATTTAGTATCAACTCTAAGGTAAGAGTCTTAAAAAAAGGAATTACTTGGAATCAGGAGAAAGGAAGAATGAGGAAATTTTGGAGGAAAAGAAAGGAAAACAAACTTATTTTCATAATGAAAATTTGTTGCATTTAGTATTTTTAATATGTTGATAATTTTACACTTAATATTTTATGGGGAAGTAGTACTTAAATTGTTATTTTCTCCCAGAACTTCTATTCCTAACATGAAGAAAGCAGGATTCCATAATTAGTATTTGCCAGGACAAATAGGACTGACTAGAGGTAAGTGAAATTACTAAATAGGAAAAATTAGTCTTTAGGGTCCTCTCTCCTCTACTATCAGTCTTCTCCTTCTCCTAGTACAATGGATAAAGAAATTGGCTTTAGAATCAAGAAGGCATGAGTTCACTTCTTTCCTCTGACATAGACTAAAAGACATCCAAGAAAGAAATTAACCAACCTCTCAATGTTCTAGGTGACTCTGAGCTAGAACTTGCAAAGATGTTGACCTATATTGGTAAAAGGAGATATCTTTCCTGAGATTTCCCTTTATTAATGAAATCATAAGTCCAATTCCTATTCCAATTTAATTGCTTTAATTTTTATTACATCTACAATAAAAATATTTACGTAGTTTGATGGAAAGTAGTTGAGGGAACAATGCTTTTGTAGGAAAGAGATTCTGGGGATTTTCCTACCTTAAGGTATGCCACTATTCATAGAGTTTTTGCTTTTAATAGAAAACTTTTCAAGACTAGAAAGTCAAGATGACTCACAAGCAACTGTCATCAAACCTTCTGGCTAAGGAATAAGTGTCACCAATTATTTCTCCTATTATATGTGTTACCATAAAGAAAAGTATGCCCTATAGACTGTAACCCCTCAATAAACATGAGTGATTGATTCACCACAATGGAAATGAAATACCAAACAAAAGCAGCACTAGCCAATGTAGTCTTTCAAGGTCAAAAAGGAGAAAAAGAATGCCTCTCTTTTCATGTTCCTGCTCCACTGGGACAACTATAAACAAATAAATATTAAATGAATTCTTTGGGGGATTTTCTCTACTACTCTTTCAGGGTTCCTATACATTGGCTAGAGAGCAGTCGCATCTCACTGTAGCTTTTCAATTAGCTAAAAAAGGTTTCTCTTTCTGATTAAGATCATTAACAAATATTTATTGAGCAAATACTCTATGGAAGGGATCATAGAAGGATCTGAGGGAGATACAAAGAGGTATAAAAACCTAGGTCAAAGGTTTCCCCTTTTCTGAAGGTTCTTTGAAGGGTACAAAACTAAGGGCAAAACCAAAAGGAGATAAAAAAAATAGTCAGAAAAGTCCAACCCCAGAATGAGCTGATGTTTGCAAGACAATCTTATTTTTAAAAAAACAATTACTGGGAAGCAAGAGAAAGAGCAAGGAAGAGATTAGTGTGGGGAATGACAAACAAAGGGATAACAAATTTACTCACTTCTGGATTAGGATTGATCAAGGAAATCTCTGATTTACGGGAATAGGGTATCTTTCTTGGAGTTGAACATGTCCCTTGAAACTAAGGCATAGAGAAGTCATCGAATCTTAGATTTAGAGCTGGAAAGGACTTTATAGTACATCAAGTTCAAGTCCCTCATTTTATAAATTAAATAACATGAGTTCCAAAGAGGTTAAGGGACTTGCCCACAGACACATAATTAATCAGTGTAGAATGATTTGAACATAGGTGCCCCTGACTCCAAGTTCAACATCCAGTCCAAGCAAGCCTGAGGCTACAGTAACTTCTATTTCTCAATCAACTCACCATATCACCTGGAAGGATAAAGAAGGGAGATCCTCTTCTGAAACTGAGGAAAGAGGAATTGGGCCTCAACAAGGTCCCCAAAGAGAAGAGCAGAGATTTTTCTATAGCTCTTACTACAGAGTAGCGTTTTCTTGGCAGCAGCTTATAAATATTCCCTAACCCTCAGTGACCAATTAATTAGCTTCAATGAAGTTGATTCATCTTTCAAGCCTCCACCCCACAGTCACTGGGGACCAACAAGGAATTGCTCTTACATCCCAGCAAGGTATATGTCTAATTCCATTGGAAGTGCTCCCAAATAGCAAATCATATATTGACCCAACTAGTCAAGCTGCATCTCCTAATTTGTTTCTGCCTTCTCTCTCTTTTTAAAGTCCCTACCTTCTGTCTTAGAATCAACACTGTGTTTTGGTTTTAAGACAGAAGAGTGGTAGGCAATGGAGGTTAAGTGACTTGCCCAGGATAATATACCCAGGAAGTGTCTGGGCCCAGATTTGAACCCAGGACCTCCTGTGTCCAGACTGAGCTCTCCACCTACTGAGTCACCTAACTGTCCCCTTATTTCTCTCTCTTCTCTTTCAAGACTTCAAATAGAATGTTCACTTGTTCAAGTTCAAGCTGAAGGAGAAGTAGTCCTTATTCATATGAAAAAGATCTAGATGTGGTAGTTAATTACAAGCCTAAGATAAGAAAAAAATGGATGCTAAAAAACATTATTGCAATCTTAGGCTGAATCAATATGAATATAGTGTCCAGATAATGGAAATCAATGCTTCTTATCCCCTTTTTGCTGGTCAAATCACATCCAGAATATTTTGTATGATTATGAGTACCATGATTTATGAGGAATATAAAAAACCTACGATGTGTCCAGAGAGAGATGAGCAGAATGGTGAGAGTATAGAAATCTTGATGTATGAGAAATAGCTGAAGGAATGATGATGGGTAACATAGGAAAGAGAATTTTTCAAATGTATAAAAGAATTGCATAATGAAAAGAGAGTAGTTGTTTCAGAATAGACTATAAACTTCTTGAAGACAGGGACTCTCATGTTCATCTTTGAATCTATAGCTCCTAATAGGAACTAAATCTGTGATTTTATTGGTATAATGAGCTCCTACGTGAGGAAACATCCTCTAATGCAGGATGGCACTTTCTCAACAACTTATATTTTTAAAGAGTTATACAGATGAGTACTGAGCAGTTAGGTGACTTGTCCAGTGTCATACAGTCAGTTTGGGTCAGATGTGGAATTTGATCTCAAGTATCCATTATGCTTCTGCCTCTTGTACACAGTAGGAACTTAAATATCTCTTGATTGATTGATTCTGTGTGGTTAATCAAGGCAGACTTCAAGCAATGGGTTTAAGCTATAGGGAAACAGTTTGGCTCAGCATCATCAGAACTTTCCATAACAATTGGAGCTGTCCAACAACTGAACAGTCGGTCTCAATAAGGTAGTGAGTTCCTTTATATTAGAGCAAAATGTATGTGGCCATATCAGGCATTCCATAGAGTGATTCCTGCAATGGGTATGAAGTTGAGTTCAATTCCTAAGGTACCTCCCCATTCTCACATTGTCCTCAAGAATTTACCCTCTAAGATGGGACATGTGACAATAACATTCATATAGAATTTTAAAACATATACAAAGACAAATGATCTACGATAGTATATGATAAGGTATAAATGATTGAAACAGATGAGTGCCAGAAATTGTTTTGTTTCGTTTTCAAAGAGGACCAATAACATAATGAGGTAGTAGTAAAATAGTGGATTGCAGGTAATGTCTTGACTTGTGTGTGAATAATTTCAGAGAAAGGAGGAATCACTGTAGGCTGACACATTTGTGAAAGACTTCATGAAGAAGGTAAGTCTCAAAGCATGGCAAGACTTAGATCAGCAGAGAGGATGGAGGTGGCAGTAGAGATCAGGAGAAAAGTGACTAAAGGTATGGAGATGATAAGACCTATGAACTAAGAGCAGCCCCAGTCTTTTGTACAAGGATGTCAGGCCTCTGAAATAACAAAACTGGTCTCCTCCAGTTATGCATATCCAAACACAGAATTCATCATACTTTTCGCCTTCCATTTTCCCAACTCCTAAACATGATAACTAGCACTCTTAAGAGATGTAAAATATCTTTAGTAAGGATGACTGCTCATCTAGTAATAACTAACATTTATAAAGTGCTTTGAGACAGTTTCTCATTTGATAATGTAAAATTAGAAAACCTTGAACCCCTAAAACTACAATACCCAGAATGCTTTTCCCTTTGTGCATGTTTGAATCTTCAAGTAATTGTTTATAAGTTCTGTAGCTTCTCCCACTCACTCTCTTCTTTTGCAACTGGGGCTGGATTAGTTAGTTTTTTCTTTAGTTATTATTAATAAAACTTTTAAAATATAATACTTAGTTATTGTGTATTAATTTTAATCTTTACAATTCTCAAAACATCCAGTTAAGGCAGGCAATATTAGTCCTCTTTTATAGATGAACAAACTGAGACTCAGAGAAAATAAAGAGGCCTATTAGCAGTCACACAGCTAGCAAGTATCTTTGACTACATCAGTGGTTCTCAAAGGATAGCTGTAAATCTTACTAGATATGCCACAAAATATGAATCCATACTGGTTTCATGCTCTCCTCTCCATGCGTATACACTTTTTAAACAATTAGCTAATGTTTATATGAGCAGCTAGGCAGTGCAGTAGATTGAATGCCAGGATTGGAATCGGGAAGACCTAAGTTCAAATTTGGCCTCAAGACATTTCCTAGCTTTGTGACCCTAGGCAAGTCATTTAACCATATTTGGATCAGTTTCTCAGTAGGTTGAGAAGGAAATCACAGACCACAATATTCTTGCCAACCAAACCCCAAATGAGGTCATGAAACTGGACCCCCCAAAAAAGCATTTATGTAGTGCTTTAAGATTTACAAAGTGCTTTAGATACATTTTCCTAGTTGCTCCACAAAACAATCCTTAAAGGTAAGTACTTAATACAAATAAAACCCAGGTGTTCCTTCTTCCCAGGTCAATTTTCTATACATTGCTTCTCCTGGCTGTTATTATTGTTATTTTAAAATTCTAGTGGATGTGTGATCTCCACACTGTGGATATTCTTTGTAATGACTACAGTCCAATCATTTTTGTCCATCTCACAAAACTTTTGTTCATTTCTAAGAAGAAATTCCCCATCAAGGGACCAAACAACAATACTGGGGTCTTCCTTAATATCTCATAATGTTGAGAGGATACCAATGGAGCACATTAATTGCTCATCAATTCTTCCTCCCTCTGGTCCTTCTTTTTCATCTATACATTTCTTTGATGACATAAATTCCTCTGCTTATCCTTTGTCATTCCCTATTCATAATGTGTTGCTATTGTTGTTACTGTGAGAGCAAAAGAAGCAATCTCTGTGCTAGATGAGACAGCTAAATAACTTTCAACATATGTTGAACCTGCTGTGTCAACATATGTAAATAGGAACAATAATGTTTTCCCCCTGATGGGAAGATGTCTCTGTTCCCAAAAGGAAATTTAGTCAAATACACAGAATGGTATTGGGGGTTTTTTAAGGACCTATATAACCCATGCTCATTTTCTTGCCCCAAGGCAGGCTCTCTTTGCTCCTTCATCATGTTTGATTGTGATGATTTAAAAGAGAGGGGAGGATTTTGAATAAATATTCTCTCAATTCATCCCGCTAACGTTTGACTCCAGCATCTCAGTATAGAGTGAAGGTGACCCTGGATTATTTAAAGCTATGCCAACAGGGCACACAGTCTGCCAGTTCTGATAAGCTGGAATGGTTGTGAATTTGGGCTCAGTGATGTACAGACATGTGGGTCTGCAGTCTGTGGGCCAGCCTCATGAAGGTTGGAGAGGCTCATTACCAGAAGGTTGGAAGCCCACTGAGGAATTTTTTGGCCACAGCAACTCATGAAGACTTTAATTAATTTTTTTAATGATGAAGTTGCCATATACATTAGAGGGAGAACTCACTGATGAAACAAATCAGGAATCTTTTGAAGAACTGAAAGATGTTCCCGTCTCTTCTCTCTGTGTTGTCCTCTCACTGCTCAAAAGAATGAATATTTGCAAAGTGCTTAGCATAGTGCCTGGCACATAATAGGTGATTAATAAATGCTTATTCCCAATGCCTACTCCCTGATGATCAGGACTGGCATACCATCTTCCACTTAGCTGCCAAAGTGATTTTCCTAAAGTATAGGTCTGACCGTGTCATGTCCCAGCTTACCCTCCACTCATTAAATTTCCATGGCTTCCTAGCTATTACCTCTAGGATCAAATACAAAATAATGCTTGAATTTTTTTAACCCTTACCTTCGACCTTAGAATCAATACTAGCTATTGGTTCCAAGGCAGAAGAATAGTAAAAGCTAGGCAATGGGAGGTAAGTGACTTGCCCCAGGTTACCAACTACTAAGTTTCTGAGGTCAGATTTCAACTCAGGAAAATGAGTCTTCCTGACTCTAGACATAAGTTACAACAATAGTTGATCCTTCCACATCACAACTCTTCCTACTGTAATTTTGAAATATCACAGGTTGGCAAATGAAATTAAATGAGAATTTGGGGAGAGTTTTTTGGAAGCCACAGACAACGCATTAAGGCTGGTGTTTACCTACATATAGCCTATAGCCAAATACTTAATCCAAATTTAATGAAAGGTATTATAGATGCCCCTTAAAGGAAGAAGAAAAATTCAGACATCTTTTCTGGTGTGAAAGGAGGGACAAATTTTTTTGTGAATTTTCCAAATCTTGGGGGTACCACTCCCCTAACCCCCACCCAACCTATACTTTTGAGAAAAGAACTACAAAAAGTTAAATCTTTATGTCATACTCAAGTATTTAGAGTCTAATGAAATGCAGTAAGGATGGAAATAATAATAATAATAATAGTAATAATAATAGTTTGTATATATATTGTTCTTTAAGGCTTGCAAAGTGCTTTATAAATATTGTCATTTGATCTTCACAACAACTCTGGGAGGCAGGTTCTATTATTATTTGTTTTACAGTTGAGGAAACTGAGGCAGAGAGAAATTTAAGTATCTTGACCTGAGTTACCCAGTAAATAAGTATCTGAAGCAATATTTTAACTCAGAGAAGGGAAGAGAGTGAAGTTCTCCAATGGGAAGGACCTGAGCCAAGAGACTAATTCAATAAATCCACACAGACTATACCTACCAAACTAACTAAATAAATACTGTTACCCAGAATAAAGCAGAGCTAAAGAACAGAGATAGCCAGCTCTCTAAGAACCACACAGATTTTAGCATTTCCTCAGAGCATTCTCAGATGTTGAATTGAATGCATGACAACTGAGATGAACACGGATGGGACTGCCAATGCTTGGACCTCAGTGTTCACCAGAATGAGTCAAAGGCCTGAAGAACCACTTAGTAATTAAGTTAAGAAGTGTTTAATGAGTAACTACTAACCATATACTAGGCATTGTGGGAAATTCAAAGATGTTTGACACAGACTCTAACTTCAAAGAGTTTCCAATATAGTTGGGGAAGTAAAACATACACCTGCGAAAATAATGTCAGACTAACAAAGGAGGAATGGTCCAGACACTAAGAACTCATTGTAGTTATTTATGTTTAATTGTCTTACAAGAGCAAGCAGAGAAAATGGGTAAGAGACCAACATCCATTTTACATGGCCTGATTGTGCTCTGTGTGTTAGGAATTTAATTGACTACATGATGTAGGCTCCTTTCCAAATGACACTGCAATTAGAAAAAGCTTGTAACAGTCCCAATGACTAAAAGAAATCAGGGACAGAGGAGATACCCTAAACCCAGACTAATTCTCAGCCATGACTTGTATCTAGCCAAGAACTGGAGGAGATGCCTTATCTGAGATCTGACTAAAACTGTAAAGAAGGTGAAGATTATTTTTGGTGTCCCACTCCTTCATTTAGTCCCTCCTCTTTCCATCACATCAAGAATTCTCCAAGCCATCTCTCAATTACCAAAGCTCCCTAAGGTGGTGTCTCATCCTTGTCTTTCTCAGTAATACTCCCAACCCTTTGACTTCTTTCCTCATTCTCCTTACCCTAATCAAAATTTGTTGGTCCCATGATCTTTTTAACAGCTTAATGTGTTATTTCTCTTAAACATGTAAGTATATGTGTGTGCAATTCAAGATCTTTTAATGTCATATCCAAATGAGTGATCTGTGAATGAATGGATCTTGTGGTTTATTTCCCTCAGCTTATACTTGCACTCAAACAATGAGTCCCTAGAGAATGTCTCAGGTATTCTGTAAGTCTTTTTAAAAAATTAAGTTCATAAGCCCCAACCAGTGTGTTTCCCTTTAACAATAAGTCAATAGATCTGATTAGTTCTTAGCAAAATAATTTATTAAGATGGCAATAAAAAACAGTAGCTACAAAACATTCCTACCTATTAACCTGAGGCATACTCTTCCATAAATACATACAGTGTCTATGGGAAGAATAGGCACAAACTTATTAGAACACAACAGTATTGAAGCATACAGGTAGGTATGTAACATAAACATGGAGCAAAGACAGCTCACAATTCCTATTACTCTAGGTCCTAGAAGACTTTTCTTTCTCTTTGAATAGCCCAAACACAATTCCACTTGGCTGCACCACCCTGAAGGGTGGGTTTTTAAGCTGAGTTCTCTGGGTCTACTTACCTCTAAAAATTTAGTCTGGTCTATCTATCTCTTGAGCTCACAGCTTCCTTCCCTCCTACCAGAGTTCTTGGTCCAAGAAGCTGTTTCCTACCTCAAAAGGCAGCTTCTCTCTATCCATGCCTATGTGGTATATGTATTTCTGCTCCCTCACTGTGCCTCAAACTGACTCTGAACTGCTCTTTGGGATTATTTTTCTTTTTGAGTAGCTCAGTTTCTAGATGCCAACAGGGGAGAGAAGAGAGAATTACTCCCTACTTCCCATAATCTCCACAAAACCTGAGTCTGCATTCCTACACTCAAACTGTTGGCTGCTTTTTTCCTTTAATAAGCCAAAAGACACTTTACTGATTTTTTCAGCCAGTCACTAGATGTTTGCAGACTGTTGCCTAAGTCCAGTGACGAAGGTGCTGTAAACTTCTTCAGTTGGTTAAGGAACTATTTCACACCTTACAAGATGATAAGAAAACTCCTTAACAATTCATTCACATAAGCTTCAAAACAGACATTAATTCAATGTGACCTTGAATCAGTCTCTTACCTACTGACAAAATGAGGGAATTGGGCTAGCTGATCTCTTAAGATTTCTTTGAATACTAGGTTCTAAAACTTTGTTTTGTTCAGGCAGCTGCCTAATTCTGTAAATGGATAGGACTGGCTTAGTTTCTATTTTTTTCTTTCTATCTCCCTGAATGAATAAGGGGAAAAAATACTAACAGTGTTTCCATTTACTTCAGAATCACCTCATTTACAAGATGAGAAGGGCCTTAGAAATCATCTAACCCAGGAGATCTTGACCTGGGTGGGAGGTGGTGCCTAACTGACCCTTTCTTGTTTCCTTTGTTCCCATCAATTGTGAAAAACTTTCATTATTATGTTCTTTTTGAATTGGTTGCGGGAGAGAAGTTTTTGCACCTACCATCTTTATCCTTATAATTATTTTAAACTGTTAAAAATGATTTTGATAACTATATTTCTTTTTTTAACCCTACCTTCCATCTTAAAATCAATTCTATGTATTGGTTCCAAGGCAGAAGAACAATAACAGCTAGACAATTGGGAATAAGTGAATTGCATATGGTCACACAGTTAGGAAGTGTCTAAGGACAGATTTGAACCCAGAACCTCCCATCCCTAGGCCTGGCACTCAATCCACTGAGTTACCTAGCTGCTGTCCCCATAACTATATTTCAATATAGTTGGTTTTCTTTGTAAACCTCTGTATTTTACTTTATGTACATTTAAAATGCATAAATGCACATTATTCTGAAAAGTGGTCCATAAGACTTCACTAGACTGTCCAAGGAATTCAACACAGAAAAGGTACAAACTCTTGATCTAACTCTATCTCTTAATTTTACAAATTAAAAAAATGAGGTTTCAAAAAGTGAGTCACAGAGCTAGTTAAAGACAGTGGAGAGAATTAACTTCAGACTAGCAGAGTATCATTTGATATCCCTAAATTAACATCCATCAATGATAGGAAATTATTGACCCTTAGAATGCTCTGGAGTTTGGTGTCCATCCTTTCAAACATCATCAGAGACATGGTAAATCAATGAAGAATAGAAGTCCTGCTGTAGCTTCTTAAGAGGAAAAAGAGCTGTTATGAACTGCTATTCTAGGAGAGGCTAAGCAGAGGAGTCCAACAAATGGAATAGTGGGTGTTAGCATCAACTTTTCATGGGTTTCTGTAAGGTATGTTCTTTCATGTATATTTGATTAGCCTCTCCTAGTTAGATTCTAAATTCCTCAAAGGCAAAGAAAGATACATATTCTGATGTAATTAGCCCTGGGCTTTTTCACATAGTGGGATCTGTATGAAAGCTGAAGAACCAGAAAGACAGGAAGTAGGCAGAGGAAAGTCCAAGGTACAGAAAGAACACCCCTACAAGCTCCAACAGTATATTGGATGGATTGCAGTCAGCTTGGAAGAGAATGCCAAAGCTAATGAAACCACAAATAAATGATTTATGGAAATGGCATGATAACTTACAGTTATTTTAAATTTAGGGTCACCAACTGCCTACCTTATATCTCAAATTGGATTTCCTAGAGGTGTCTCAAACTCGACATATCCAAAACATAATTCATTATCTTTCCCCTTAAGCTCTTCCCCTCTTCCTAGTTTCCATATTACTGTCAAGGACACCACTACCTCACAGTCACCCAAATGTACAACCTTAGTATCATCTGTTACCAAGTGTTCTCATTTCTATCTTCATAACATCTCTCATGTAGATAGATACATAGATACATGGATAGATGGATGGGGGGGAGAGAGACAGACAGACAGAGACAGACAGACAGAGAAAGAGATGGATAGATAGATTGACAGACAGGTGAACAAACAGACAGATGAACAGAGAGACAGACAGACAGAGAGATAGAGAGATAGATACATAGATACATAGATACATAGATGTTAGATATAAAGATGATAGATAAATGGATAGATTGATACAGATACACTGATAGATGATAGATATTAGATATATAGATGATAGATAGATCTATAAATATGTATTTATATATTCTCTACTTTCTACTTTCACAACCACCATCCTGGTGTGGGTTATCACCTCACACCTAGACTATTTCAATAGCCTTTTTTTAAACCTTCCATCTTAGTTCTAAGACAGAAGAGTGGCAAGGGCTTGGCAATCAGGGTTAAGAGACTTGCCCAGGCTCACAAAGTTTGAAAAGATCTGAGGCCAGTTTTGAGCCCAGGTTTTCCCAGCTCTAAGCCTGACCTTCTATCTACTGTGCTACCTAGCTGCTCCTGTGCCTCACCTCAAGTCTTTTCCTTCTCCGGTTCATTCTCCACTTAATTGCCAAAGTGATTTTCCTAAAGTGTAAGTGTGACCCTATCAATCCCTCCTCCCACTAAATAAACTCCAAAAGTTTTCCATTATCTCCAGAACCAAATAAATATAAAATCCTCTTAAGGGCTT
Source organism: Gracilinanus agilis (assembly GCF_016433145.1). Taxonomy (NCBI): domain Eukaryota; kingdom Metazoa; phylum Chordata; class Mammalia; order Didelphimorphia; family Didelphidae; genus Gracilinanus; species Gracilinanus agilis. The sequence continues at coordinate 357,709,347 of NC_058133.1, forward strand.
TTAAAGTCTTTCTTAGTCTGGTCCCTTCCTACCTTTTTCTTACACTTTGATTCTCTACATATATTCCATGATCTAGTGACAGTAGCCTAATTGTCATTCCTTGCTCTCTACACTCTATCTGCCAACCTGATCTCTTTAACTGACTCTCCCTCATTCTTAGAATGTTCTTCCACCTCATCTCTGCCTCTTGGTATCCTTCAAGACTCAATTGAGCAGTTAGGTGTCTCAGCAGATAGAGTGCCAGAGCCAGTGTTGGGAGGACCTGAGCTCAAATCTGGCCTCAGATACATCCTAGCTATGTGACACCAGGCCTTCCTATTCTTCTGCCTCAGAATCAACACTTAGTATCCATTCTAAGGTAGATGATTAAAAAAAATTTTTTATTGAAATCCAATCTTCTTCATCCTCCCTTCCCCAGATTACCTCTTTTTGTACCTTGTTGGATAAACAGATATGTAGTAAGATATAGCAAATATAGATGTACACGATATATTTAGATGTAATATTATAGATTATAGATTACATGTCTATCTCATACATCCATAATTACTTGCATATTGTCTCCCCTATTACACTGTGAGCTCCTTGAGGGCAGGGACTATCTTTGACCTCTTTGTATCCCTAGCACTTAGCGCAGTGCCTGGCACATAGTAAATTTAATAAATGACTAACAAGGAGTAGGGAACCCCTTGAAAATAAAAAAAAAACTGTTAGAAAATTAAAAACAAGTTTGCTCCCAGGAAAGGATCTAATAAACTCACTCATACAATGTAGTAATAAGGCCAAATGTGTCACCCCTCTAAGGGTTACTATACTTCAAGAGAAGAGAAAGAAGGAAATCAATGCTACCAATCCCTATTTCAGAAACCTGGGACAGCTTTGAGCAGCCGTGGAAATTTAATTTCAAGAAAAGGAACAATCCCTGAAATCAGACACTCCCTGAGCCAGTTTTCTCCTTATGTTTGTCAGGCACTGCTAGTTTTAATTCCCTGACTGACTGTCATCACCTGGCCCCAAATAGACCCAAATTCAGAAAGTTGCTCCAACACTGAACTTAATAGAAAGCTTAGATTTTTTTATTTATTTGTATTTCAAGAAGTTTAAAGTCAGAATATTCTTTCTTCCTTTCTCTCATTCTTTCTTTATTACCTTAAAATTCCCAGGTATCTCCCATTCTCCCTCCCCTTCCCCACACTAGAGAAGGCATCATTTAACAAAAAGATTTATGTATTTATAAAACTATGTGTTGATTGTTTCTATTTATCAGTTCTTTCTTTGAAGGCAAATATTCACAAGTCATTCTTCAAACAATATTTTAGTTGCTGTATATAATGTTCTCTTGGTTCTTGTTTAACTCTTCATAATTTCATGTATGTTTTTCTACATTCTTCTAAAATTAATCTCTTCATTATTTCCTGCAGTGTAGTAATATTCCATCACAATTACATGCCACAATTTGCACAGTCATTCCCCCATGAATGGGCATCCCCTCAATTTCCAGTTCTTTGGAACCACAAAGAGAGCTGCTGCTATCAATATTTTAGACAACATAGGTTCTTTTCCTTTTTCCTTGATCACCTTAGGAAATAAACCCAAGAGTAGTTTTGCTGATTCAAAGCTTACACACAATTTTACAAATCTTTGTGTATAATTCTAGTTTACTCTCCAAAATGATTCTAATATTCTAAAATATTCTTTATTTTAAAACCATTACGTTCCATCCTAGAATCAATACGGTCTATTGGTTCCAAGGTAGAAGAGCAGTAAGGGCTAGGCACTGGGGTGACTTACCCAGGGCCAAACAGCTAGGAAGTGTCTGAAGCATTTGAATCCAAGACCTCCCATCTCTAGGCCTGACTCTCAATTCACTGAACCACCCAGCTGACCCCCATTCCAAAATATTCTTTCTTAATTTCAGAAAGAGCTGGAAAGACCTCCATGAACTGATGTGGAATGAAATAAGCAGAACCAGGAGATCATTATACACAGTAACTGCAATATTGTGGAATGATCAAATGTGATAGACTTTGCTACTAATAGCAATTCAATGACCCAGGACAATTCTGGGAGACTTACAATTAAGAATACTACTTACCTCCAGAGAAAGAACTGTTGGGAGTAAGAATGCAGATAGAAGCATATGACATATTACTTGTTTATTGGGGTATATGATTTGGGGTTTTGTTTTTATAAGATTATTCACTTATAATATTATTCATTACAAGATATTACAAAAATGAATAATATGGAAATGTTTTGAGTGATAATACATGGACAACCCAGATTGAATTGCTTGTCAACTCTGGGAGGAGGGAAAGAAGAAGGAAGGGAGACAACATGAATCACATAAGTTTTGAAAACTTATGTGGAAATTCATAATTAAAATAAAATAAAGATAAAACATTTTTAAAAGATAAAGATTTTTAAAAATAAAAAAAATAAAACCAAAATTTTCTTACTGTAAGCAAAGACTCTTCTTTATCCAAGTCACTTTCTTCTTGGGGTACTCGGACTGCAGGGGTTCCTTTTGAGGTCAGCTGAGGAAAAGCTCAGCTCTTATTTCCTGGCTGGTCCTCTATCCAAGACCCCACTGGAGGTGGAGGAGACAACAACCTCCTAGCATTACTGCTACTTCTCAAATTGCTTTCCTTTCTTTCTCTCCCCTTTCATACCGTTCTAGGAACTGCAGTAACTGTCTTCCCAGGCTAACATCTAAGGGCCTAGCTAATGTAGCCACATAGCATGAAGCAGAACAAGAAAGGAAAGAAAAATGTAAAAGAGCAGGCCTTCCTTCTCCTCCGGATTCATGACACATTTTCACAACATTCTTGCCCTCCGCCCTACTCCCAGACAAAATCTGCCCCATCAGAGCCCTTTTTTTTCAGAGGCATAAGTACCCTAGTCTCATTATCAGGAATCTGCTATTCTTACAGATACTGTCATTAAGGATAGATCCAGGAACACTCGAGGCATATGCTCTGAACAAAGATTGAGATAAAGTTGAATCAAGAAAAAGGAGACCAAAAGTCAATCACACGGTAGGCAAGAGATGGTGGACAAGAAGAGAGAAATGGATGATTCCAACCAGATGGAAAGGACCAAGACAGGAGCTGAGATCCATGAGTTCCCATCATCAAAAGTCTCTAAAGTGGGTACAACCTTAGGAGGAGACTTCCTACGGAGCAGTTATTTTTAGTAATGGATAGAGTTTTGGACCTGGAATCAGGAAGACCTAAGATTGAATCTTGCCTGAGGCCTCTCAGCCTTAATTTTTGCCATCTGTAAAATGGGGATAATGAAAAAGCACCTACCTCACAGATATTCTGTGAGGATAAAATTAGGCAACATACATAAAATGTTTTGCAAATTTTAAAGCACTCTATATTGACCACTATCCATAATGATATTTATTACCAATAAAGCAGTTGATAGTTGAGTCTCTAGGCATCACCTTTTCCTTGGCTGATTCCTTTGTACCCAAATTCCTGCACTACTTATCCCAGTGGTCCCAGACACACAAAACAATGCCTCAGCTGTCTTCTTATCTTGGAAATCCCCTTGGCACTTTAGGATATCTCACCCAAGAATATCACTCTGCTCTCTTGATCCCCTTCTCCTCTTGATGAGTTCCTCTCAAGACCTCCATGTGGAGGGAGGCCCCAGGCCAGGCATCCTTCATTCTTCTCCTAGCTCTCTGCTTCAGAATTTTGGGACTTCATCCCAATCTACTTTAACATGGAGAATGGAGTGACCAGACTAGATCACACCAGTGACTAAAGTTCATTGCAATGCATCTTTAAATAGCCCAAAGTTCAATACCACTGTACTATCATGGGATCGGCACCTGGTCTTCCCCATGGTCTATGTCTGCAAGCAACTTCCTCCTCTGTCTATGTGGTTGCTTTGGGTCTCTTGCTGTTGCAGGTGCTATTCAAAGACAAAAACAAAAGGGTCCTGGCTCGCTACAGTCTGGTGTAAAGTAGCCCAGAATCTGGGTATTGGATTCAGAACTGGGTAGTTGAGAACAGCAATATATCTGAGAGCAGCATTATTCAGATTCCAGCCCCACCATGGCTGCTGATAAACACACAAGCACGATCTTCCCCTTTGTCTCTGGCCCTAATTCATCAGCTCTCAGACTTAGGTTCTACAATGTTTTTTGAAGGCAGGACCAGAGCCAAAACTAAAACTAACTAAAGTAAGCAGCCCTCCCAAAGGCATAACAGAGGAGCTTCCAATGAGGGAAGTGTTTCAATATTATTTTTTGTCAATGTACATATTTTTATTGTCTATCTTCTATGACACATATGTATTTTCTTTGTGATCAGTACTCTAGGTAACAGTGAAGTGGGACTCAAAGTTCCTGTCATTTGTAGGAGCCTTGGAAAGGTACACAAGAATTTTGACCTGCCTCTGAGTAAATATGATTTCCTCTCTTCCCCTCCCCTAGCTCAGCCAGGCTTAGCAGCACTCTAATCTCTGTCCTCATTGGGACTCCATACTCATAAGAACAATAGCTAATATTTATTAAGCACCTTTTGTGTATATAGTACCATGCTAGACATGGTCGGGGGTGAGAACTAATTTTAGTTAGGATCTAGTCCCTTGCCTTTAAGATTATAATTTACTAGGAGTTATTCGATTGATTAATGGGCCAACATTTGTTTCCAATTGCCAGGCACTCTTCTAAGCAATGGGAATACCAGAAAAGGCAAAATCTGCCTTCAAGGAGCTCATATACTTTTTTATTAATGGGGCTCATATTCTAATGGGGGAGGAGAGGAAACTGTTTACAAACACCTTGTATATATAAGATATTATAAAGCAGAGAGATATACAGGTCTAGAATCTCTAGAGTGAGGGTGGTCAAGTCCTTTTCAGGGCTGCTCATTCTTTGGTGTCTAACTTTCACCCAACTCTCACCTGTGGCTCCAAGAAGCTGTAGCATCTATAGCGGCCACATTCTGGTGAAACTGGCTAAGGTCCAGGTACCAAACAGATCTCCAACCCACTGGTGAGTCAGAGGGATGTCTACTCCAAGCATGTGAAGCCTTACCTGGCTAAACTGGCAGATGCGAACGACTGATTCCGACAGCCATGAAGGCAACTGAAGCAAGCACTGTGAATCTCTAATAACTGGGTCAGACATTGAGGATGCCAAGGTCATCCCCTGCATCCTGGACCATCACCAGTCATCTTGACTTCTGTCTTGCCACTGGACTTCAGTGACTTTAGAGGAGAGAGTGAGGCTGACTACTTTGTACAACTCTGCCTCACTTATATCCAATTCACAGTCAAGTCATCACCCTGTGATATCATCAGTCCTTTTTGAAAATAAAGGATTAACAACTTCTAGGACAACAATACAAAGTAGATGGAAGGAAATCTCAGAGGAAAGGGAGGAAGGGAAGGAGAGAATGAAATACATGTATAATCAGTATAGTAAAAAAGCCAGGTGCCTGGAACGGGAGTTGTGACTTCATTAACATAGGGAACTCCTTGATGTGGAAGCTCCCTCTGCCAAATCAGTTTAGCACTTTTTCTGCAACTTATGTTCTTAGGGAGCTGCCTATAGCAGGAGAGGTTAAACTTGCCCAGGTCCACACTGCCAGTATAGGTAAGAAGCTGAACTTGACCTTGGTCTTTATCCCTTTGAGGTTGGCTACTCCATACTACCTGAACAACTGAGTGGTACAGTGGATAGAGTACTGGGGCTGAAGTGAGAAAGACTCATCTTCCTCAGTTCAAATATGACCTCAGACACTTACTAACTGTATGACCCTGGGCAAGTCACTGAATCCTGTTAGCCTCAGTTTCCTCATCTGTAAAATGAGCTAGAGCGAAAATGGCAAACCATTCCAGTATCTTTGCCAAGAAACACCAAATGGGGTTATGAAGAGTCAAACATGACTAAAATGACTGAACAGCCCCACGTTACCTAGATCAGTACATTGGACAGGTCCTGGGAGAGAGGGAAGATCTTTAAAAATTGGGGAAACTTCTGGGAAGTCTTAGAGTTCCTGAGCTAGGAAAGCCTCAGGCCTATGTCCATAAGGATTTAGGAGTACCTGAGGCTTTTCATCCTCCCCTCAGAGCAGGAAAGTGAAGATCAAACTGACTCACCTCTTTTATTTCTACTGGCCAAACACTAGTGGTTCTAGAAGAGTACTTATAAAACCCTAAGTAACCTAAAGGGAACTCTATAGCCCATATCCTCAGAAGAGATGCAGGGAACCTGTCACTTTCATAATTCCACTCTCTAAAAAAATGATCAGAAGAGGACACTCCCAACCTGATGTCTTTGGGATTCTTCCAATTTGTTAAATCTATTAAGAGAACACCAAATCCAGATATCACCCAAATGTTTGTACCCCAATTGGTCAACAGCTTCCTATTTTACCAAGAATTTGTTTTATGGGGGGCAGTCAGCTGGTCCGTGGATTAAGAATCAGATCTAGAGTCAGAAAGTCCTGGGTTCAAATCTGACCTCAGGAACTTCCTAACTTTGTGACTGCAGGCAAGTCACTGAACCCCAATTGCCTAGCCCTTACAAAATGGTAATACTCTTCTGCCTTGGAACCAATACTTAGTGCCAATTCTAAGGCAGAAGATAAGAGATTTGGGTTTTTTTAAACAATTTGTTTTATGGAAGACCAATGGTGCAAATTATAGAATATCAGCATGGTTTGGCAAATAGAGCACTGGGTTTAGAGTCAAGAAAAGATGAGTTTGAATCCTACCTCAGACACTTACTGGCTATGTGACTCTGGCCAAGTTATTTAACCTATATGAAATCTTCTGGTTTCATCTCCAAGTCTGTATACACAGAGTTAACTCCTTTCTTTTCTATGCAGCTTATTTACTAACTTGGAATCTCTGGGAATGTAAATCCACTGTTTAAGAATTGAAGCTAAGCATCTTTTCGATGCTTCATAAGGCTATTATTCATTCATTCATACATTTATTAAGCAACTGCTATTTATCAAGCCCTGCAGTAGGCACTAGAGATACAAAGACAAAAATTAAACTGTCCCTCTCCTCAAGGGGTTTAGAGTCTATTGAGGGAAAGCAGTATGTATATGAATAAGTCAGCAGGAAATATATCCAAAATAATTAGGAAGAAATATGAGAAGGTAAATCATTACCAAATATGGGGCATGAGGAAAATGCTTTTGTAAGAAATGCTGCCTAAACTGATCCTTGATGGAAGATGTTTTAAGAGGAGGAGGCAAGGGGCAGCTAAGTGGCTGAAAGGACTGAGAGCCAGGTTTAGAGATGGGAGGTCCTGTGTTCAAATCCAATCTCAGACACTTCCTAGCTGTGTGACCCTGGGCAAGTCACTTAACCCCTACTTCCTAGCCCTTACTTCTCTTCTTCCTTGGAACCAATACATAGTACTGATTCTGTAATGGAAGATAAGGATATTTTTAGTGAGGAGGAGAAGGCAAGATAAGAGTGAATGTATTCCAGGTATTCTAAGGGACAGCCTGTGCTTAAGCCTGGAAGGGAGAGATAGAATGTGTCTGGAGGACAACAAATAGGTCACTCTGGTGGAAACACAAAATGAATGAAGTAATGTTCAATAAGGCTGACAAGCAGGCTAGAGCTAGGATGTGAGAGTTTTAAGAGCCAAGTAGAAGAGTTTGTATAGCCCAGCCATTCCTAATATATCGAATTTAATTTTTTTAACTCAGCTATTCCATAACCCCAGGAAAGCTATAACATTAGACCTCTAATATAGTTTTGTGACATTCACAAAGATTTTCTGGAAAGATTATATGAATATTTGTGGTTCAAATACTATGGTATTAGAAGTCATTGCTGTTTCATGAAGGTCTATCTAAGCCTTAATATTTCTAAAATTAAAGCTATTTTTTAAAGTTTTCCTTGCTTTAGTAAGTACTTTCATTTTTAAAATGAGATTGATGTGTTTAAAAATTGCATTTTAAAAAAGTAATGATTTTTATCCACCTTAGGTTGTTTTAGGCTATGTTTTGTTGTAGTTCAATCTTTCAGTGGTGCCCAATACCCTATTTGGAGTTTTCTTATGGAACCAATACTAATATCAATTTTAAGACAAAAGTAAAGAGTTTTGTTTTGGTTTTTAAGTGTCTGAGGCCAGATTTGAACTTGGGAAGATGATTCTTCCTGACTCCAAACTTGGCACTCTATCCACTTTACCATCTAGCTGCCAAAAGAGGAATATTAGCCCAGTGCAACTTCAAAGTAATAAAGAATTGTCATTTGAAAGCATGCTAATTCTTAATTGATATCAAATTCAACCCAGCTCCACTAATTATTGAAAGCCAGAGAGGGAGAGTGGAGGTTAAGGACCTTTCTGCTGGCAGAGCAGAATCTAACCAATAATCCCCCGAGAGTTGTCCAAGGCTCAAAGAAAGCAAGGGACTTGCTCACAGTTATAATGTCACTAAGCATCAAAGAGAGGATGTGACCCCAACCCTTCTAGACTCCAACTCCAGAATTGTACTTCAAATACCTGATGGAAATCGTTCCCAGGACAGAGTAGTACTCTCCAGGATAATGATAAACTCACTCTTGGTCACTAATATCAGGAAGGATGCTGGGAAATATTTAACAACCAGCTCACATGCTGTTATACAGAAAAGCATACTGCCATATTTTGCATGGGGCAAGCTGGCAGTTTGCCCTGGTTAGAATGCGGAACATGCCATGAGACAGGTAACTGGTGCCATTTGGCAGTTGGGGCCAGGCTATAAATAAGCTTGGCAGACCCTGGCTTCTTCACTTCTCCCCTCACCTCTCACTTGCCCTATACCCCCTCAGGACCAGGTAGTGAGAGTGGGAATATGGGTTGATGTTTAGGCTTAGAATAGGGTTAAACCAATTCTGCAGGACAAATCTATTACTACTACTGGCAAAGTAAACCAACCTTTAACCAAAAATAAATTTTATTTTATTATCAAAGAGACCACACCACTCTGATCCAGGGCTACATGCCCTGGGTCAGCAGAAGAGCATCTAAGGAAGACCTATTAGCATCTTGAGTCAAAAAGAAATCATTCACCCTTAGTTCTCAGTATTTCCTAACCCTCTTTCCATTACCTTATCACCCATACTCCTTTATCAATAAACCCCGAAGCCTTAATCTGAGAACTTTGTGGTCATTGCCTACCCATCTAAGGCCAAGCAGGGACAGCCAACAGGAAAGGTTCTGAACAGCTACAGCAGGGATAAACTTCATTGCTGCTGGGCAGGAAGCCCCATACTCACTTCTTGTCAAACTACTATACAGACCAATAGGAAGTTATTCTCTCATCAGGATAGGGGCTGGAGATTAGACATCTTAAAGGAGCTTGGTGCCTAGCAGAAGAGAGTTTCTCTTAACACTCTGCTAACCTGGCTGGATCCTTGTTACATTTATAATCAGTTTGAAGCTCAACCCTGGTACCGTCCATAGCATCATCCTCTCTATAGCTAGAAACTTCCTCCTTCTAGTATTATTATTACTAGCCTCAGCCCCTTTTATTCATTACAACACACACACAGGGATGCAAAACATTCTTTTATGTTTAACTTGCATTATTAATATTTTATTCATCACTTCCTTAAATGTAGGCAATCAACAAAGCAATAAACAAAGCCCTAATTAGTAGAATCTACTAACATCCCAGGTATGGCTCATGGCCATATCCAATGGCAAAAACAATATTCTTCCTCCTATGTCCACATTCATATACATATGTATGACCATATACTTATACACACATACATGTACCAATGTGCAAAAATTTTATGTATTAATATATTTTATACATTATTTAATATATTTAAATATCATATATTTTATTTTGTATATTTATATATTATATATTTATATATCATTGATTTTTATTTTTATAAATTCATATATAATTTATATATTTACACACTGTCATATAATGTATACCTATATATCATATATTTTATTTTGTATACTTATACATTATATATTTAAATATATTTATATATCATAGATTTTTATTTTTGCATATTTGTACGTTTATATATTGTTACATAATATATATTTAAATATCACATATCATATATATTTTTATAGATTTACAGATTTTTGTATATTTATATATTATATGTTTAAATATATATCATAGATTTTATTTTTACATATTTATATGTAATTTATATATTTGTACATTGTTACATAATATATTTAAATCTATTTCTACATCCTATTTTATAGATTTCTAGATTTTGTATATTTATATATTATATATTTAAATATATCATAGATTTTTATTTTTATATATTTGTACATAATTTATATATTTGTACATTATGTTATGTAATATATTTAAATATATTTTATATAATGTATCATATTTTTATTTATGTATGTATTTTATATTATTTATATTTATATATTTATATATCATCTCTTTTATTTTATATATTTATATTTCTATCCCTTTGTATATTTTTATATTATATATTTAATCATATTTATATATTATATATTTAATTATATTTGTATATCATATATTTTATATATTATTTATATATTTGATTATAGATATATATAGAGAGAATATATATCATATTTTTATTTATATGTGTATATATATATACCATGTCCCAAAAGTCTTAGGGTCAGGTTAGGTTTTAACAGCTGCAATTTAGCACAGTGCCGAGAACATAGTAAGACAGCATCAAAAGGAACTAAGACTCGGGTGTTTAACCTTTGGCATTCAAGTGGTGTTTCCAAAAGAAATCACACTTTACAATTTTCCAGAGAAACTGTTTGTATCTTGTTACCAAGGGTGGGCGTCAGAACAAGCATAAATAGTGTTTGTTTTCTTCACTTTCTTTACTTCCTCTCTAACCACTTAATGAGATGGTAGATTAGGTTTAAAAAAAAATCTATGGCTATTTTAAAAACAGCAGCAACAAAACAAATCTCTGTGGCTACGTTTACATGAGTTCAAAAGTTAACCCTAAAGCAGCAATTGAGATATAATCTAATTTCCCTGAACAATTAAAAAGGAAAAGGAAAGGCTAAAAAATTGCCTGGCCAGCATCCCTTCAGGCCAAGTCCTAATAAAGTTTTCTGGGTTTTACTAAGAACCTAAAAACCTTTTTGACTTCTTAACACCATTCAGGCAAATTCATCCATTCTGGAATGTCTGGTTCATGATTTAGTTTCTAGGGCACTGACTCAATAGGACCTGAAATAAACAGAAAGCCCTAAAAAAAAAAAAAAAAGCCAGAATTGGGACTGGCTGATTTTTATGATGAATCACAAACCTTTTCTGTGCCTCAATTTCAATGTGTTTGAGAAGATCATTGCCACTGCCTCTGGGAGGCATAGGAGACACCAACACAGATCTAGAGTTAGACTACTAGAGCTCAGAAGTCGTCTCATGCAACTGAACTCATTTTACAGATGAGGAAACTGAGGCCCAAGAAAATGAAGTGACTCGTGTAGGTGTGAATGTTTGTCCTCTTTCTCCAAAGCCAGTGCTCTTCCCACTTAATTCAAGAAAATTTTATTAAATACCTAAGATGCACCAGAAAATATGTTAGGCACTAGAGATACAAAGACAAATACAGGTCCTGTGCTCAGAGAGCTCATGTTCTGCTCAGTTTGAAGTTGCCTGAGACCCAACCCTATGAATGTTAATTTGGAATACTATATTCTGACCTAAACTAGTGGGATGTGGGGGTGTGGGGGTGGGTGTAGCACATATTTTCTTCTCCTCACTCAATGTTTTTTTTATTTCTCTGCCTTAGTAAACTAGATCTTTCCTTTTTTCATTTATTTTTTTAATTTAAATTTTTTTAATTAAAATTTTTTATTTTATTTTTTATTTTGAATGTTTTTAAAATTAAAAATCATTTTCATTTTATTGTTATTTAAAATATTTTAAAATTTAAAAATATTTTGTTTATTTTTATTAAAGTATTTTTTAAATTAAAATTTTTTATTTTATTTTTATTTAAAATATTTTAAAATAATTTTATTTTATTTTTATTAGAATTTTTTTAAATTTTTAAATATTTTATTTTGTTTTATTAAAATGTTTTTAAAATTAAAACTATTTTGTTTTATTTTTATTAAATGTTTTTGAAATTAAAATAATTTTTTATTTTTTATTTAAAATATTAAAATAATTTTTATTTAAAAATAAAATTTTAAATAAATATTTTATTTTATTTTTATTAAAATATTTCACAAATTTAAAATAATTTCTGTTTATTTTTATTGATATGTTTTAAAAATTAAAATAATTTTTGCTTTATTTTTATTTAAAATATTATAAATGAATTTTATTCTTATTAAAATAAACTTTATTTTATTTTTATTTTTATTAAAATATTTTAAAATGAGTTTACTTTAAAATAAACTTTATTTTATTTTTATTTTTATTAAAATATTTTAAAATAAGTTTACTTTATTTAAAATTTATTTTATTTTTTAAAAATTTAAAAATGAAAAATAAATTTATTTTATTTATTTGCATTTTATTAAAATAATTTTAATTACTTACTTTTCATGATTTTTATTATTATTTTATTCTTCCTAGTTACAGCAACCAGGAATCCCATTTCTTTCTTTTTTTCCCTATCTCTACATGAATCCTCCATTCTGCCTCTCACTTTAAAGTTTTTACCCTCCCTAATAACAAGGTTGCTAGATGATGTGGTGGATGAAGCACAGGTCCTGGAGTCAGGAAGATCTGAGTTCAAATCCAGACTCAGACATTTACTAGCTGTGGATCACTTAACCTTGTTTGCCTCAGGTTCCTTACCTGTAAAATGAAGTAGAGGAAGAAATAACAAAGCACTCCAATATCTTGGCCAAGAAATCCTCAAAAGAAGTCACCAAGAATTAGATATGGCTAAAACGACTGAACAAGACACCTGTTAATTACATCTGACTCCCTTGGTCAGAACTTCTGCAACCTCAACTCAAATCCTTGCCCTCAACCTGGTTCCACAATTATTCACTCTAACCCTCCACTTCCTATCTACTACATCTGCTGTACCTCAGAGAACTTTATTCCATTGTGGGAAACAAAAATGAATTGTAGTACATTCATGCAGGTTCAATATGGCACAATGGCTAGAGAGAAATGACTTTGAAAACAGGAAGAATTGGGTTTCCATCCCATCTTGACCCCACGTTGGTTACATGAGCCTGAGCAAGCCACTAAAATCTCTTAGTGCCTCCGGCAACTCTGTAAGATTTAGTTACAGAGAAGGTGCTTACCTGCTTAAGAAGAGGAAATTTCATCACTTGGTAATTGCCTAAAGTGATGAAATCACAGGACCAGTCCCTGCCTCTATATTAATAGAATGGAACAAGAGATCCCGACAAGCACAAACAATACCAACAAGCACAAACAACAAAATCTGGAAAGACTTTTATGAAATAATGAAAAAGTAGAAACATCAACAAAGATGCTCATAAGGGGGAAGGGGAAGAAAAAGAAAAATAAATAGACAAATTGACTTCTGATGAAAACTTGGAGGGAGTAACTTGAAAATGGTTATGATACTTGATGTATTGAAATTAATTAATTTAACTAATAATGGTTATTGAGGGAGTTTAATCTGCAATGTCATTTAACTGACTAATAGAAATAAGCCTTTTTTCTAAAGAAAGAGATCTTCCTCAACTTTCTTTCTTTCAGCTCCCTTCGACATCTCCTACTCATCACCTCCTTCCCTATTTCAACTCTTGTCCTTACTTAAGACACTGCGCCCTCACGGCTGCCATAAAAAGGTTGCCTCCTCCCACTGTCCCTACCCCTAGCCTTCACTAGATAGGAAAGGACAAATGTCAGGCTGCTCTTCTACTCTCAGTGCCAATTTTAGGTCACTGGAATTTCACCTGCCCTCCCTGTGTCTCAACATTGAAACAGCATCTTTTTTGCACCTCCTCCCACTCCATGCTCCCATCTACTTCCAAATTCCTAGATGACTTGAGCATCTTCTCACCCTTTTCCTTTTCACCCTGAGCCCCTGTCATTACCCTCATGGATTTCAAGATATATGTCCACAGTCTTTCGAACCTTTTCATTATCATTAGGTTGTAAGCTCCTTGTGGACAGGTACTGTTTTTTCTTTTTCTTTGTGTCCCCTGTTTTTAGAACACTGCCTGCTATAAAGCCATAATTGTGATTTTTTTCTTATGAATTGTGAATAATTCTGAGTAACTGATTTCAGAATCCCTCAGCAGCTTGACTCAAAGCCCCTTCATCTGTGCTCAGCATCAACTAACCATAAGCAAGCCCATACCATTAGGTCCCAAATATGGGGT
>NC_058133.1:357724200-357752837 GCF_016433145.1 Gracilinanus agilis
TTTCATGATTTTTATTATTATTATTTTATTCTTCCTAGTTACAGCAACCAGGAATCCCATTTCTTTCTTTTTTTCCCTATCTCTACATGAATCCTCCATTCTGCCTCTCACTTTAAAGTTTTTACCCTCCCTAATAACAAGGTTGCTAGATGATGTGGTGGATGAAGCACAGGTCCTGGAGTCAGGAAGATCTGAGTTCAAATCCAGACTCAGACATTTACTAGCTGTGGATCACTTAACCTTGTTTGCCTCAGGTTCCTTACCTGTAAAATGAAGTAGAGGAAGAAATAACAAAGCACTCCAATATCTTGGCCAAGAAATCCTCAAAAGAAGTCACCAAGAATTAGATATGGCTAAAACGACTGAACAAGACACCTGTTAATTACATCTGACTCCCTTGGTCAGAACTTCTGCAACCTCAACTCAAATCCTTGCCCTCAACCTGGTTCCACAATTATTCACTCTAACCCTCCACTTCCTATCTACTACATCTGCTGTACCTCAGAGAACTTTATTCCATTGTGGGAAACAAAAATGAATTGTAGTACATTCATGCAGGTTCAATATGGCACAATGGCTAGAGAGAAATGACTTTGAAAACAGGAAGAATTGGGTTTCCATCCCATCTTGACCCCACGTTGGTTACATGAGCCTGAGCAAGCCACTAAAATCTCTTAGTGCCTCCGGCAACTCTGTAAGATTTAGTTACAGAGAAGGTGCTTACTTGCTTAAGAAGAGGAAATTTCATCACTTGGGAATTGCCTAAAGTGATGAAATCACAGGACCAGTCCCTGCCTCTATATTAATAGAATGGAACAAGAGATCCCGACAAGCACAAACAATACCAACAAGCACAAACAACAAAATCTGGAAAGACTTTTATGAAATAATGAAAAAGTAGAAACATCAACAAAGATGCTCATAAGGGGGAAAGGGAAGAAAAAGAAAAATAAATAGACAAATTGACTTCTGATGAAAACTTGGAGGGAGTAACTTGAAAATGGTTATGATACTTGATGTATTGAAATTAATTAATTTAACTAATAATGGTTATTGAGGGAGTTTAATCTGCAATGTCATTTAACTGACTAATAGAAATAAGCCTTTTTTCTAAAGAAAGAGATCTTCCTCAACTTTCTTTCTTTCAGCTCCCTTCGACATCTCCTACTCATCACCTCCTTCCCTATTTCAACTCTTGTCCTTACTTAAGACACTGCGCCCTCATGGCTGCCATAAAAAGGTTGCCTCCTCCCACTGTCCCTACCCCTAGCCTTCACTAGATAGGAAAGGACAAATGTCAGGCTGCTCTTCTACTCTCAGTGCCAATTTTAGGTCACTGGAATTTCACCTGCCCTCCCTGTGTCTCAACATTGAAACAGCATCTTTTTTGCACCTCCTCCCACTCCATGCTCCCATCTACTTCCAAATTCCTAGATGACTTGAGCATCTTCTCACCCTTTTCCTTTTCACCCTGAGCCCCTGTCATTACCCTCATGGATTTCAAGATATATGTCCACAGTCTTTCGAACCTTTTCATTATCATTAGGTTGTAAGCTCCTTGTGGACAGGTACTGTTTTTTCTTTTTCTTTGTGTCCCCTGTTTTTAGAACACTGCCTGCTATAAAGCCATAATTGTGATTTTTTTCTTATGAATTGTGAATAATTCTGAGTAACTGATTTCAGAATCCCTCAGCAGCTTGACTCAAAGCCCCTTCATCTGTGCTCAGCATCAACTAACCATAAGCAAGCCCATACCATTAGGTCCCAAATATGGGGTTCCCCCCTTTGATCATAATGGCCCCCTCCCATTCCTCACACATCATACTCATACCCATCAAAGCACTTTTTTTCATATTGTTTCTTCTACCGTGCCCACTCTCTTTTTCCCTGACTAAATAATAATATTGTGGTTGTTGAGTTCTTTTTCAATCATATTCTATTCTTTGTGACCCATTTTGGGATTTTCATGGCAAAGATACTAGAGTGGTGTTCCATTTCCTTCTCTGGCTCATTTGACAAATAAGGAAATTGAGGCAAAGAGGGCTAAGTGACTTGCCCAGCTAGTAAGTTTCTGAGGCTAGATTTGAATGAAGATCTTCCTGACTCAAAGCCCAGCACTTCATCCAGTACACTACCTCTTTGAGTAGTAGTCCTTCAAGGCACAGATCAAGTAAAACCTTCCTCATGAAGCCACCTTCAACTTTTTAAGCTCAGATTGAATTTTCTCTTTGCTGAACTTTTATCATGAGTAGAAATAGTGCCAGTTATGTTTGACTTTTCTCTCTTCCCTGTGCTTTAATTTATTTTCCCCAATTACCCAAGAACCTGAGATATTATGGTATAGTGGAAAGAGTGCTGAATTTAGAGTCAGTGGACCTGGGTTCCAATCCTGAACCATCCACTACTACCTATATGACCCCAAATCTATCACTGAAGCTCTCTAGACCTCAGTTTATTTTTTTAATAATTTTATTTGTTCCTCAATTATATGAAAAAATAATATTTTTAACTTTTTTTAAAGTTTGAGCCCTCCTTACACTCCCCCTCCCTGAGAAAAAATTAATCTGATATAGATTTTACATTGTAATAGTGTAAAACATCTTTCCATATTAGTCATTTTGTGAAAGAGAACTGAAAAAAAAATGAAGAAATAAAGTGAAATAAAGTATGTCTTAGGCTGCATTCATACTCCAACAGTTCTTTCTCTGGAGGCAGATGACGTTTTTCATCATGAGTCCTTGAAGATTTTCTTGGATCACTGTATTGCTAAGAATAGCTAAGTCATTCATAAATGTTCATCATATAATATTGCTATTGCCATATTCTCCTTGTTCTGCTCCCTTCACTTTGCATCAATTCATGTAGGTCTTTCCAGGTTTTCCTTAAATCATCCTTCTCATAATTTCTTATAACACAGTAGTATTCCATTACAATCAGAGACCACAACTTGCTCAACTATTCCCCAAATGATGGACATGCCCTCAGTTTCCAATTCTTTGCCACCACAAAAAGGC
Source organism: Gracilinanus agilis (assembly GCF_016433145.1). NCBI lineage: Eukaryota > Metazoa > Chordata > Mammalia > Didelphimorphia > Didelphidae > Gracilinanus > Gracilinanus agilis. The sequence goes on from NC_058133.1 coordinate 357,727,215, forward strand.
TACTATCAATATTCTTGTTCAAATAGGTCCTTTCCCCTTTTTAAAAATCTCTTTGGAATACAAAACTCGTAGTGATCTTGCTGGATGAAAGGGTACAAAGAGTTTTAAAGCCCTTTGGGCATAATTCCAAATCACTCTACAGAATGGTTGGAGTCATTCACAACTCCACTTAAAATGCACTAATGTTGGTCCTTACTTTCTTTATCCATAAAATTTCAGGACTGGTGACCTCAAAGGTCCCTTACAATTCTTAATCTTAGGATACTTCATAGCACCAAGCACAATTAGACACATGGAAGGACCTACTGACTGAAGGATGGAGATGAAAATGTTGAAATACAGCTGGGTCCAGTCCACATGTTATTTATTCTTGTTATATTGCTCAATGCTTCACTGAAATTAATTCTTCCCCATTTAGATCACATAGAGTTTTACAAATGGAAGGGAGCTTAGAAATCATCTACTCTGAGTAACTTATTTTTAAACTGAGGTCCAATAGTTAAATTATTTGCCCAAGATCACATCCAGAGTAAGCAAACAGTGAATCCATATCCTTTGACTTCAGACCCAATGCTCTTTCCATTCCATAAACCATATTGCCTCTTTCAAACAGAACTCTATTAAAATGCAAATTAAAGCAACTCTGATTTACTACATCAGATTGACTAATATGACAAAAAAGAGAAAATTACAAATGTTGGATGGGATGTGGAAAAATTGGGACAGTAATGCACTGTTGGTATTGTAAACTGAACCAAACATTCTAGAAAACATTTTTAGAATTGTGTCCAAAGAGTTACAAAACTGTAGATATCCTCTAACCCAGCAGTATCACTATTGGGTCGGTATCCCAAAGAGATAAAAAAAAAGTTAAAGATCTACATATTCAAAGTATTTATAGCAGTTCTTTGTAGTAGCAAAGAATTAAACATTGAGGGGGTGCCCATCATTTGTGGAATGGCTAAAAAAGTTGTGGCATATGATTATGATGGGAAACTACTGTGTTATAAGAAGTCATAAGCAGGCTGTTTTCTGAAAAATCTGGAAAGACTTATATGAACTGATACAAAGTGAAGTGAGCAGAACGCTGTACACAGTATCAGCAATATTTTATGATGTTTAGTTGTGAACGACTTAGCTATTCAGAGCAATGCAATCCAAGACAATACAATCCAAGACAATCCCAAAGGACAAAATGAAAAATGCTATCATCTCCAGAGAATGAACTGATCTGTGAATGTGGATTAAAGCATACATTTTAAATTTTATTTTCCTTGATTTTTTAAACTGCATTTTCTTTTGCAACATAGCTAATATGGAAGTAGGCTTTGCATTACTGCACATATATAACCTATATCAAATTGCTTGTCTTCTTCATGAGGGTAGAGGAGAGAGAAGGAGAGGAACTGGAACTCAATTAAAAAAAACCCAGATGTTAATTTTTTTACATGTAATTGGAAGAAAAGCAAAAAAAAAAAAAAAAAGACTATTACAGAGCAGAATCTTGTCTTTCTCTCTCCTTTTCCCCCTCCCCATTCCTCCTTTCTTTCTTTTCTCTTGTCTCTTATCTTCTATCTTCCCTTCTTTCTTCAAGCCTCTTCTGTCTACCTCTGTTTCCCTATCTCTTTCTGTCTCTCTGTCTCCATTTGTCTCTGTGTGTATCTCTCTGTCTCTGTCTTTGTCTCTGTTTCTCTCTGTCTCTTTGTCTCTGTCTCTCTTTCTGTCAGTGTCTCTTTTTCTCTCAGTCTCAGTTCTCTCTCTTTTTCTCTCTGTCTTTGTCTCTGTCTTTGTTTCTGTCTGTCTGTCTCTCTCTCTCTCTTTTTCTTTCTCTCTCTCTTAATTGTCAAATCCTTCTAACTGGGGATGATGACATAGCACAATGCAGGGTCGGACTCAGCTAGCCTTCCCATTCTCAGGGTGGGTTTGCAGGGATGCCTCTCAGATATAAACTCATCTCTTTGATGTTTCTGCAAGCTGAGCAAATTAGACACAGAAGCAGAAAAGAGTTAATCAGGATGGAACTCAGCAGGTCCATTTTATTATCCATTTCTCTCCAGCCGTAATCTTCTCAACCATCTACATTTAAATACAGCAACAAAATGAACTACCCCAAATGGAATATGCCAGCCTATTCCAGAGCAGAAGGAAGCCAAGCAGTTTGGATTCTTAAGGATGAAGGCCATGTTCTTAGTGGTGACAGCCTGCTGAGCTTCAGTGAACATTAATTATGAAGGAGACGGCAGTTGGGATGTGTGTGTGTTTTTTTAAGCAACATGATCTGCCATTTTAATAACCTCGCTTAATTAAAGCCGGTTTGTGGCAACCCGTACAAGTTTAGTTCAGAAATTTCATGTAACTCCATGAAACCCTTGGCCCTTCACTGACCTTCTGGTCTCCAATAACTCTGTGAGCAGAAAGCCGAATAACCCCACCTGAAAGCCCAGAAAATACTAAATTATCTCCATCAACTTGGATCCTCCTTTTGCATAAAAAGATGGATTTTTCAGCTGTTTCTCTGCTCAGAGCTGCCCTTATTTGTTTCAATGTGTGGTGAAACAAGGGGCCATTTGAAGGGTCCTTGGATGTGACGGGAGATTACGGCTGAAATGTCGTTATTGTTGTTATTCAGTTGTTTCAGTCATGTCTGAGTCTTCATGATCCCATTTGGGGTTTTCTTGGCAAAGGTACTGGAGCAATTTGCCATTCCATCTACAGCTCATTTTATAGATGAGAAAATTGAGGCAAAAGGGATTAAGTAACTTGCCCAGGGTCACACAGATAGGAAGTATCTGAGGAAGATGAGTCTTCTGGCTCCATACCCAGTACTCTATCCATTGTATTATGCAATCACCCCATGAGTGATGTATTGACTAAAGAGAAATCAATGGAAGCCTGATGTATGCTCCTCTAAACTGTGATGAATACAGAGGCATGGAGTGGAGGGTGTCACAAAAACTGCTTCCTTATGAAAACTGAGCCATGGGGGAAGGGGAGAAAGTAAACTAAAATTTCATGATTCCATAATTGAAAAGGGTAGATGGTCCTCAATTCATGCTCCTCAACTTTTAGACATCTTCAGAAGGAAGTTTAAAGAGATCTCCATCTTCACAGCATTAAGGATTTCAAGTTGGAAGGCTTCTTAGAGGGCAGTCCAACCTTCTCCCTTTTTAGATGACTTACCAATTTGGTAAATATTGCATTTTTTTGGAAGACAGTAAGGAATCTCCATAGGGTACAGACAACCCCAGGTTATGGAATTTACTCATTAAAAATCTCTATTATTATCTCTGTTGTTAATTATCTCTGTTACAACTAGGAAATCAGACAGCATAAAATGTCCCTTGTAAGATTAAAAATTAATATCCAAATACTCCAAGTATTATATTTTATAAGGTTTATTAATAATAATTAAAATAAAAAGTTAGAGTAAAAAGAGTGCTAACCCAGCCACACACACAGGAAAAAAAAAAAGCAAGAGGCGGAGTTACACACAACTATACACAATATGCAAGTATGCAAAGTGGGGATGAAAGAGGAAAGGGATGCTGGTAGATGGAGTCCAAGGGTTTAAGATTTTCTAATTATACACCCTTCAGAATTCAAGGGGAAATGTCCATTGAAAGTCAAGTTTTGGTGTAATTATAATGATCAAGTTTGTCCCTGAAGAAGAGAGAAGATGCAACTTCCTTGGAAGAGATGAGGGACTCTGAGTGTAGAATATGGTATTTACTGTTCATAGTAAGACCTTAATAAATCATGTTGACCAACCACAAAGTATAGATTGGATTAGAATTATGTCTGAGGTTCCTTCCTGTTCTATAGAGGATACCAAGTTTTCAAGGCTGGATTGTTGAAATTCTGGAGAAGGGCAAAACACCCAGCATTTAGGGATTTCTGGAGGCAGGTAATAGAGGGAGGCCAGGCAAATCAGTGATAAAAGTCAGGCAAGTGATAAAAGGAAAGTCTAACAGCTAGATGGCAAAGCTGGTAAAACATTGAACCAAGTGTCAGGAGGACTCGGATTCTAAATCTGACTTCTGTGTGACTCTAGACAAGTAAATTAAACTCTTTCAGCCTCCATTTTTTTTATCTATAAAATGGAAATAATAATAGCACCTACTTCCCACAGTTGTTATAAAGATTAAGTGAGATAATATAAAATATTTTGTAAACTTTAGAGTACTCTAGGAATGGTTGCTATTTTTATTAACACTATTATTACTACCCGTGAGATTGTTGGATATATCTGATTCACTTAAATTTATTCTTGGCACCATTAATTCCTTCACATAGACTTTGCATGTGGGCCTGATTTATTTTTACATTCTACTCCTCACCTAAAAGGATTCCCAGGTTAGTACTCTCCCACCAGGTGAGCATCAATGAGGATGTAATATCTTCATGTTCCAGAGCCTTTCAAGACCCGGGGCCTAAGAGGGCTAAACACGACATAGACATAGTCATCATGTTGGAGCCTGCTGCTTCCAAGGACGCCATGCTGGAGATGTGGGCACCTGCCATCTGTTCCTTCTGATACAAATTAGCTACAGCCCTGGAGAGGCTGGCACATTGTCAACACGGTGCCTTCAGTCAGGCAAAACCTGAGACTCTTTGACACATGGACAATTTTTTAATCATATAAACATGTCAGCATTATTTCCTGTTGCTCATCCTCAAAAGCTGATTCTGCCCCAGGAGTGATGAAAGCATGTCTCAATAAATAAGTGGATAGATAATACCACATCAGGAACAGGGAAAGAAGAGAATAATTAAAATAATTCTTGAGGGATTGGTAAATGATTCCTTGAAATACTCCTAGACTTTTCATCTGGAATGTCCATATATTTCAGGGACTGATATGTAATGCTAACTCCTGATTAATAATGTAATGAGGATAATTTGGGACAGGTGTGTGGTAAAAGGGGATTTTGAAGGGAGGTTGTCAGGGACTTACTAGGTAAGTAATATGGGTTACAGGTAGGCTGGAATAGGGAGATTCAGGATATAACATGGGGCTGAAGTCAGGGAGTATAGCACTGAAGGGAACAAAGAACTTCCGGGAGAGGATGAAGTAATCTAAACAGGCAAAGACAGCAGGGCTTATAGACTAGGACTTAGACTAAAGACAAACTGAGGGAAATGGACTGAACTGAAATTAACTACAGGCTTAGTTAATTTCACAGGAAGGGACTTGTTTTGAAGTTACACCTTCCTTCAAGATGGATACCCGGCTTCCCTTCAAGCCCAGAGTATGTTGGTTCTTTCCCTCTTCTTCCCTCTCTTACTAATTAACTGACAAAGTAACTAACAGGTCTGTTGAAACACAAAAGGGTTTATTGTCTTATAAGGTTGATTTGTCAGGAAAAGTGGATTGAGGAAGCCCTAACAATTGTTTAAAGAAACCTCAGGTGGGGGAAGGGCGGCAGAGATGGGGTTTGAGCAAGGTCCTGCCTTAACTCAGCTCTCAAGGTGCTCTTGAAATCTAAAGGGAAATAAGATGGTGACTAACTAACTTCTCTAGATAAAATACTGCCAAATTATAGTTAAACCCCTCCCAGATTTGAACTACTCTCTAATTTACTCTCCTTATTCACTCCACAGACATTTAAGGTAAGGGAAGGAAGGTAGGAAATAAGGTAGGGTATGAAGATACAAAGGGTTTATCTAAACTAACAATTCTTAAATAAATATTCCAAAGCTAGGGTAAATTTTCAATTCTTCAGATAGGCAAGGAAGTAGCTCAGCTGGTCTGACTCTCTCTCCACGAGATCCCCAAACCAACTGAAACTTTCCTTCAAGATTCTAAACTCCTAACTGATTTTCAGAACTCAGCCAAAGCTTGAAAAAACTGTCATGACCCCCCTCTCTCTGCACTACAATAATAATTTTATTCTTTTATTATACTTAAGCCAAATTTGTAAAAGTTATAAACAACAAAATGAGCCTTTTAAAAACTTATTTGGGATCCATCTTTGGATGGAGCCGTTCTTATTGAAAGATATGGTGGTATAGTGGGTAGAATGACGGCCTTGGTGTGAGAAAGACTTGGCTTTGAATCCTTACTCTGGACATTTTATGCTGGGTCTGTCTGTTTTTCTGGTTGTACCAGAGATAATTAATAACAGAGAGAATGTGTAATCCTGATTAAAGTGATTAATCTGAGTCTCAAATTCTTCATCTGCAAAATGAGGATAATAATACCTATAGTGGCCAATCTGCATTGGAAGAGGGAATTTTCTCACTGGGAGGTTTCCATGTCAATAAAAATCACAGGTTTTGGACAAGGAAAAAAAGTTTGGAGTACCCACCTCCAAGGGTAGTTTGCTATGAAGTTTCAACAAGATAAAGTATGGAAATGCCAGCTATTATGATCTCTACCACAACTTGACAATATAAAAAATAATCTGATTCCAAAGCATAAGGTCCTCTTTTCTCTATTTAGCTTCTGCCTCTTTCATATTTGTTCTTGAAGCTTGTACCTTCTTGCTGCCTTCTCCAAAATAACTTACCTCCAATAAGACTAGCCCCCCCCCTTTTTTTACTAGCCCTTAAAGACATGTAGTCAAGGAAGTATATCTTGGGTAAACATGATGTGAGTTTTATCCCACTCAATTTAGTAAGTAGATTGGTTTACCCAGGACTTCCACTGAAAATGCCCACAATTATTATTACAGAGTTAATCTCCTCATCTCCCATGCAGCACTAATAAAACATTTTGCCATAACATCTAAATGCCCATGAATTGGATATTTGCTGAATACATTGTGATATGTCAACAAAATGGAATGCAAAGCATCATGATATGGTAGAGTATTAAATCTGAAGTTAAGAAGACATGGGTTCATATACACTAGCTCAGTATCCCTAGGCAATTCATTAAACCTCTCTGGACCTGAGAAAATACTTCAAATAGGCAGAAGGAAACAATTCAAATATTGTAAAGCCACAACCAGAATCACACAAGATTTAGTGGCTTTCACATTAAAGGAGCAGAAGGCTTAAAATATGGTATTCTAGAAGATAAAGCTAACCTAAGGTTACAACCAAAAATAGCCTACCCAGAAAAACTGAGCATAATTCTCCAGAGGAAAAAAGTGGGCATTTAATGAGATAGAAGACTTTCAAGTATTCCTAATGAAAAGACCAGAGCTGAATAGAAAATTCAACATTCAAATGCAAGACTCAAGAAAAGCATAAAGAGGTAAACATGAAAGTAATCATAAGGGACTCAACAAAATTACACTATTTACATTCCAAATAGGAAGGTGGTACATTCAACTCCTAAGAACTTTGTCATTATTAGGACATCTAAAAGAAGTTTACACAGAGAGTAGGTGTAAGTGTGAGTTGATTATGTTAGAATGATCTCCAAAAAATGAAGGAGCAGCAAAGAGGAATGCACTAGGGAAAAAGGGAAGGGAGAGGTAGAAAGGGGAAAATTTTTTCTCACAGAAAAGAGGAATGCAAGGAAGAACTTTTACAATAGAAGAGAAAATGAGAAATGGGCAGCAATGCTTGAATCTTTCTCTCATCAGAATTAGCTCAAAGAAGAAAGAATAAATATAAACACTCTGGTATGTATAGAAATCTAACTTACTCAATAGGGAAATAGGAGAGAAAGGGGACAAGAGAAAGGAGGCTTGGGGATGATTTTTAAAAAGGAGGGCAGATTAAGGGAAACATTTAGAAACAAAAATAGATTTTTTAAAGGATGGAATAAAAAGAAAGAAGAAGAAATAGAGGAAAATGGGATGGTGGGAAATGTGCAGTAAATAATCATAACTGTTAATGTTAATGGAAAAAGCTCACCCATAAAATGGAAGCATATTACAGAATGGATTAGAAACCAGAATCCATCAATATGTTGTTTATAAGATACACACTTAAAACAGAAAGACACACAAAGTTAAAACAAAGGGCTAGTGCAGAATCTAATATAATTCAGCTGAATAAAAAAGGTAGAGGCAGCTGTCATGACCTCAGACAAAGCAAAAGCAAAATTAGATGTAATTAAAAGAGATATCAGGGAAACATTTTGCTAAAAGGTTTCATGGACAATGAAGTAACATAAAAAAAATTTCACAAGTTTCTCTGATGTAGCATTCATTTCTCAAATAAATATTGAGTATAGCACCAATTTAAATTTATTTTAAAAAATAAGAAATATTCCCCAACTAATAAATGGTCAAAGGATATGAACAGGCAGTTTTCAGAAGAAGAAATCAAAGCTATCTATAGACATTTGAAGAAATGTTCTAAATTACTATAATAAATAACTAAATGCAAGTTAAAACAACTCTGAGGCACCACCTCACATCTATTAGAAATTACACATGTTGGAGGGAATGAGGGAAAATTAGGTACATTAAAGAATTGTTGGTTGAGTAGTGAACTAGTCAAACCATTCTGGAAAACAACTTGGAACTATACCCAAAGGACTATAAAGCTATTCATACTCTTTGACCAGGAAATATCACTACTAAATTTGTAACCCAAAAAGATCAAAGAAACAGGAAAAGAATCTATAGGTACAAAAACATAGCAACTCTTAACGACAAGGAGGGTGGTTTCAGAAAAAAAACATGGCAAAATCCATATGAACTCATGCAAATGAAGTGAGAAGAACTAAGAGATTATTATACACAGTAATAGCAATGTTTTAATAATGATAAACTGTGAAATATTTGACTTCTCTGATCAATACATTAACCTAAGATAATTACAAAGGTTTTAAGATGAAAAACTGTTATCCACTTCCAAAGAACTGATGAATTCTAAGTGCAAACGGAAGTGTAATTTCCTCACTTTATTTTTCTTGCTTTTTAGAAAATATGACTAATATGGACTTCTATGTTTTGCATGATTTCCCCTATATAATTTATATCATATTGCTTGCCTTCTCAGTGAGTGGGAGAAGGGTGGAAGGGAGGAAGAGAATTTGAAACTCAAAATTTAGAAAGAAAAGAATGTTTAAAATAAATATTTTTTTAGAAATCATCCAAAAATAAAAACCTTTCAAGAATAAAAACGTTGCAATTTCAGACATTCCTAATTCATAAGCATCTTTTATCTTTATAGAGATCAGTGAATTTCTACTTAGTGAATTAGATGCAATAGTTTAAGGAGGTTTTAAGGTTTTTTTAACTTTAAGTTTAAGGAGGATTTAATAATCACCATGATCCTATAGGTCCAATAGGTGCCTATAAGCCCCACCTCAGCCCAGTCTCTCCATTTCCATGGAAAATGTTGCAATCTCAAGTCACACTAGCTGTCTGGCTAGAAGCAAAATCTTGAGTTCTAGCCCTTGGGCAGTGATGCCATTCTCCAAATGCTGAAATTATCTTCCCTACTCATTCCAATAAAATAACCAGGTTGCTGCCACTGGAATTCCCTTGCTAATATTTAAGACCCATGTATGGTTGTTGAGTCATTTTTCAGTCCTCTCCAATTCTTCATGACCCCATTTAGGTTTTTCTTGACAAAGATACTAGAGTAGTTTGCCATTTCCCTCTCCACTTCATTTTACAGATGAAGAAACTGAGGCAAACTGGGTGAAGTAACTTGCCCAGGGTCATACAGCCAGTAGTGTCTGAGACTAGATTTGAAACCAGATCTTCTTGCCTCTAGACCCAGAGTTCTTTCCTATGCTATGTTCATTAATTAATTACGATCTGAGGGGGAAACCCCAAACACTTCAGCAATGTCATTGGCCTAAATCCCATTAGCCTAATAGCTTGTTTTTCAGGATTAAGTTTTATTTCTGCCCTGTTCATCCAGTTCCTTTCCTCCTCCTCCCCCCCCCCCCCCCCCTGCCTCTCTGGCTGTCTCCCTTGCTCATCTGTAAGGGACAGATTTTCTTCAGAGCAACAAAAGAAAGCTGAGAGAGGAAAAACCCAACAAAACCCTCTGGAATGTTTGACAAGGAAAGAAAGATAAGCCGCTATTTTGTGATGTTTCTGGCAAAAAATACATACACACCAATCCCTTTCTCATTCTCCCTCCAAAATTTTCTTTAAGAAGAAAAAAAGATTCCTCAAACCATCAGCAATAAAAGTCAGCACTTATGTAGTGCTTCAAGGCTTCCAAAGATCCTCACAATATCCCTATGAGGTAGATGCAATTATTAGCTCCGTTTTACAATTAAAGAACCTGAGGCTAAGAGAGGTTAGCCCAGAGTTGTCCAACTAAGTTTCCAAGATAGGATTTGGAGGTAGATCTTCCTGACTTAGTACTGAATCCATTTCATCATCCTTTTTCTTGAGAAAAGGCACCTAAAAAAGCATCTTGTCTGTTGAGGCAGCCTCAGACCCTTGTCAGTGGGTGCAGGCAGGCGAGCCTTTTCTCATGTGTGGGATAGGAGACCTTAAGTAAGTTTCCTAGGCATGGAATTTCCTGTGGCAGATTTCTGCCCCATGACACCCCATCAAGCTGTTATTCAGGGGGCATTTTATTAACAGAGCTCTGTCTGACTCCAACAGCGATTGTGTTTGGAGGGATCTTGGTGGAGAGATAGTAAAGCAAACTAGAGGTGAGGAAAAAGGCGAACAGACAGGCTAAAACAGACAGAGGACATAAGGGCAGTTCTCTCCACTCATAAGACACTATAAAGTCACCTTCAGGTCAATTTTGATCACTCGATAACACTGGGTCTCAGTTTCTCTGCCTGGAAAATGGATTGAGTCTCTGTTCTCACAAAGCAGTTCTGCAGTAAGAGGTGGGGATATAACAGAGTAATATCTGTTATATATTTTATTATTATATATATTATATATGTTATTATATATAACAGTAATAGCAGGGATGGGGGAGGAGGAAAGAGAATAATCTGGCTTTCTCTAGCAACCTCCTTCTTCCCAACTAGAGCGTAGTGTTGCAAGGTCCCAAGTTTCCCAAGCAGAAGGACTTTTTTTGTAGGTGGCTCCAGAATATGCATTAATGTCCGAACCAACTCTGCCAGGAGAGATTAAATCCATGCTGCCACTTTTCCAATTCATTTACATTTAGGAAGTGGCTGATAGTACTAAAACAGAGAGACAGATTCAGTTTAAATCATATCCTGGATCTAAAGGTAAAATCATTTTAAAATTATTTCCCATTAAGAAAATTCCCTCTAGCGATACAGATTGGCTGCTATAGGTATTATTATTCCCATTCTGCAGATGGAGAAACTGAGATTCAGAGAGATTAATTGCTTGAACCATGGCCACACAGCTAGTATCAGAGGTTAATCACACCAGGTTATTTCCCCTACTAGTAGATGGTAGAATAGATGGAGTGCTAGACCTGGAAACATGAAGACCTGAGTTAGTAATCCTATTTCAGACTCTTACTAGTTGTTCGTTCTTGGACAAGTCAGTTAATCTCCTTCAACCTCAGCTTCCTCATCTGTGAAATGGAGATAATAATAGCATCTACCTCACAGGGCTGATGTGAGAATCAAATGAGATAATGTTTCATAAACCTAAAAATAGCTACTTAGATGATTTCCCCCTGTCCCAGCATCAGGGAACAATATCTCAGATGCCACAATTACCACGGAGTGACCTATGAAAGAAATTATAAGTATTATATTCCTTATATCTGAGAAAGATAGAATTCATGGATTATCGGACTACTGCCTAATAGACTATAAACTTACTAAGGGGAAGTCGCTTTTGTATCTTTCCCTTTCTGGTCCCTTCATTCCACCCATTCTGGTGTCTTAATGGGATATGGATGTGGCACTGGGTTCTTAAAGGCTTTGGCCCAACACAGGGCAAACTCTGCCTGATGTCACTTAAGTGGAAAAGTTTTGAGTGGGAGCCCTGGGGACCAAAATGCCTAAACTCAGACTTTATTATTAAAATTCTAGCTGACAATTGTCTTTGGCCATTCATTTTAGTTGTGTCTGACTCTTCATAATCCCATTTGGGATTTTCTTTGCAAACATACTGGAGTGGTTTACTGTTTCATTCTCCAGCACATTTTACAGCTGAGGAAACTAAGGAGTCAAGTGATTTGTCCAGGGTCACACAGCTAATACATATCTGAGGCCAATTTTGAAATTAAGATGAGTCTTCCTGACTTAAGGCTAAACACTCTACCCACTATGCCACCTAGTTGCTTGCCAGGTATTTATTAAGTACTGAATAAAATGCTAATTGAAGAAATTTTCCCTGTAATTAAGCACAAAAAATTATTGTGGCTGACATAATTTTCAAATAAATGCAGGTTTTTATCCAAGCAAACACTAAGAAGGAACTTCAGGGAAGTATAGGGAGTATCACCTTGTCAAATCACCTTCAGGTCAATTTTGATCACTCAAAAACATTGGGTCTCAGTTTCCCTGCCCATAAAATGGATTGTCTTTATTCTCACAAAGCAGCTTTGCAGTAAGAGGTAGGGATATAACAGAGTGACATCTGCAAAACAGTTTCTTGGATAAAGATGCTCCAGGTCCAGGCTTCTCAACCTGGAGACCACTGAATTTTATTAAAAATTTTTAAGAATAGCTGCCTTTGTGATCAAGTATTTTGTTTAATGTATTTAAAAAACATCAATCTGAGAAGAGCTCTGCAGGCCTTACCAGGCTGCCAAAGAGGCTTATGCCACTCAGAAAATGATTAAAAACCCCTGCCCTAGGTGAATTCCAAGAACAAAAATAATGACTTTTCCCAGCAAGAGATTGAAATTTCTTTAGTCACCTCAGCACATTCCATAAACATCATGTTTCATAGAGCTCAATGCAAGAAAAAATATGTATAAAGACACAGACTTGCTTGTAAAACACTCAAAAAAAGCACACACCACTTTGGAAAGGAAAGTTTTATTATATGCTCGAAAATATGTGCAACTTCAATATATACTGACCTCCAGCACCTGCCAAGGATTTCCGGCAATGAAGCAGCTTCAAGTTTCCAAGCCAATGCTGGAACTAGAAGCTAATGCCAAGGACTACAGAAAATTTTTTCTTGCCTTTCAATTCAACAAACCATTATGAAGCATCCACTATGTTCAAAGTATTGAGCTGGGTGCTAAGGATAAAAAGACAAAAATCCCAAAACAATAAAGACAGTCCCTGCTCTCAAGGAACTTACAATCTAATGGGGAAGAAGACAATACACTCAAAGAGTTTAAAAAGCACAGTGAAGAGAGGAGAGGCACAGGATGCCAGGGGTACCATCTTGTTTCATAGAGTTGAAACCAAGCAGAGAAGTAGATGCAAAGTGGAAAGAGTTGAGAGTCCAGTTTCTGTCCTCTAAAGGACAAGACATTGGTAGGAATTTTGGTACTTCCACCAGCCCTCTAATCAGAGAATAGAAGAGCCTGAGGGGGAAGTGTCAGTCATCACTTGAGTTAGCAGCATGGTGGTAGGTTCAGAAGTGATGAACTTCTTCTGAGAAGGGAAACCAGGCAGAGCAGCAAATGCAAGGTAGAAGGGTTCTAAGGGAGTGGGAAAGGGTATTGTCCTTTGGTTCCATTCTTGGAGACAAAACAAATAAAAACACAGAAATTTAAGATCTGAAGGGACTCTATAGACTATCTGGCTTGACCCCTTCATTTTCTTGACAGAGAGAGCACATGACTTGTCCAAAGTCAATCCTTGCTGGAACTAATAGTAAATTTCTATTTGGACTACAGTTTTCCTTGAGAGTATACTGTTCTAGAATGGAGTTCTTAAGTTAATGGTAGGAATGTCAAGGCCTTTGAGGAGGAAGGCAGAGTAGTTCATGAGGGGAAGAAAAGGTGGCATGGAAAAGATGAAATGGAAATAAACATATCCATAGTAAAAGGGCCAATCCAACTATTGGACGGCCTCTCCCTTACCTTAAAACTCTTATTTCAGTGGTTGTTGTGCCTCGCCCTTAAAACCAATATTCAGCATTAATTCTAAGACAGAAAGTAAGGGGGGAAGAAGAAGAAGAAGAAGAAGAAGAAGAAGAAGAAGAAGAAGAAGAAGAAGAAGAAGAAGAAGAAGAAGAAGAAGAAGAAGAAGAAGAAGAAGAAGAAGAAGAAGAAGAAGAAGAAGAAGAAGAAGAAGAAGAAGAAGAAGAAGAAGAAGAAGAAGAAGAAGAAGAAGAAGAAGAAGAAGAAGAAGAAGAAGAAGAAGAAGAAGAAGAAGAAGAAGAAGAAGAAGAAGAAGAAGAAGAAGAAGAAGAAGAAGAAGAAGAAGAAGAAGAAGAAGAAGAAGAAGAAGAAGAAGAAGAAGAAGAAGAAGAAGAAGAAGAAGAAGAAGAAGAAGAAGAAGAAGAAGAAGAAGAAGAAGAAGAAGAAGAAGAAGAAGAAGAAGAAGAAGAAGAAGAAGAAGAAGAAGAAGAAGAAGAAGAAGAAGAAGAAGAAGAAGAAGAAGAAGAAGAAGAAGAAGAAGAAGAAGAAGAAGAAGAAGAAGAAGAAGAAGAAGAAGAAGAAGANATAATAATAAAATAGTAATATAATATCCTAATAATATCCTTGATATATAATAATAATTGCCTGTATTAAATAATAATGAATTTTCATGGCATTCTCAACTCATGAGACCCATGTGGCCACTCAAAAGAATGCTGGAGGCAGTAGACAGCTTCCTTTGCCTTGGCAGAAGCCTGGATCTCTTTGTGCCCTACATAGAAGTAGCTGCCTACTGCCTGAAGTGAGAGCAGGAGGGAAGTGGCTGACTTAATATGCATATAAATTCAAGTATTTACTGAGCCATAAGAGATTGTTATGAGACACATCTCTCATTCATAGTTTATAGGAAAATAGATGAAAACTGTCAGATGAAATCAGGAGATAAGCACCATGAATACATTTTCTTTCTTTACCCTGGGGGGGGAAGCTTACCAAGGCTTTCTGTGTGTAAATAAATTATAATAATAAATATAAATTGTTTTGTGAAAGCCCTTGTTATCTTTATTACATTTTATGTTTCTTTGTGTTCCTACCATCACTTCTGAGTCAATGCCCTCCCCTTTATATGCACTAGCATAATATGTTCTTTAAATTGTCTCTCTCTTTTCTGGCAGTCTGATGATGTGAATCCTAAGATGGTTGGGTGAAGGAGCAGGAAAAGGCCTTAGAGATCACCTGTTTCAGTCTCCCCCCTCCACATCTAATAGATGAAGGATCAAAAGTCAAGAATTATCATGATCTACTGAAAATCCTATATCAAGTAGATGCCAATTTCAGGTTTTAAGAGTCAAAGTCTAGTTTTCTTTCAAATATATCAAAACCCTCATGGGAATGACAATCAAGGACTAGCCTACATAGTTCTATTTTCGACCCAGAGCACACCAATAAAATGTATCTTCTTAGAGAAAGTTTGTAAAGAATGGGCAGCTAGGTGATAGAGAGGATAGAGCACTGGCCCTTGAGACAACAGGACCTGATATTAAATCCTATCAGACACTTACTAGTTGTGAGACTCTGGGGAAGTCACTGTACCTTCTTTGCCTCAGTTTCCTGATCTACAAAATGAGCTGAAGAAGAAAATGGCAAACCACTCCAGTATCTTTGCAAGAAAACCCCAAAAGGGGTGATGAAAAGTGATACACTTGACAAAACTATGACAAAGAAAAGGGTCATCCTTAAATTGGTTGAGGTAAAAAATATGAACTGTTTACAAAGGGGAAAATACAAACTGTTAATAACCACTTTAAAATTTGTTCAATCTATTAATAATGAGATAGATGGAAATGAAAGCAACTTCAGAAAGCTACCTTGCCCTCATTAAATTAGTACTCCGAAAAGGCTAAAATGATAAAAATCAAGTGCTGGTAGAGCCATGGGGAAAATAAATGTTCTCTTCCATTGATGGTAGAATTTTGGATTTTATGTATGCCATTTGGAGACCAAGCTGGTAAAATAAAATTCATTCAAAAATTTATCTTAACTTTTGACCCAATAGTCATTTTGCTAGTACTGTTTCCCCAGGATGCTATTAAAAGTGGGAGAATGGCTTATTTGTATAAAAATATTCATAATGGGTTTATTTATAACAGTAAAAAAATGAGAAACAACCTTTATGTCCAACAACTAAGAAAGGATCAAATAGATTGTGGTTTGTCAATGCAATAGAATAATTTTGTATCATTAAAGTGACTAATATGAAGAATACAAAGAAATGTGGAAAGAGAATACAATGCTTAAGAAGGACAAAATTTGTACAATGAATATATTGGCTATGATTACAGGAAAGAAATTGGTAGCAACATTTTGTAAATAAATGTAAAAAAGCAGAATGGGACACAGAACAAATAAATTGTTTCAATTAATCAAAATTCATATTGTTTTTAAAAATATGAATAATTAGGAATGTATGCTTTTACTTGGTTTGACCTCATATTTTGTTCATTTATTTATATATTGGGAGCAACTAAAGGGAAATGTGGAGAGAGCCCTGGGTCTGGGGTCAGGAAAATTCAACTTCATGAGTTCAAATCCAACTTCAAGATACTTAGTTGTGTGGTCCTGATCAAGTCACTTAACTCTGCCTCAGTTTTCTCATCTGTAGGATGAGCTGGAGAAAGAAATGGCAAACTGCTCTAGTAACTTTACAAAGAAAAACCCAAATGAGATTACAAAGAGTCAGACAAGACCAAAAACAACTGAACAACAACAATTTGTATATTTATACTTGTTTTTAAATTTATGGAGGCAACAAATTAAAGAGGACACAGTTCTAGGCTTGCAATTTGGAAGACCTAGATTCACATTATGCCTTCTATGTGACTATGGGCAAGTCTTTTCAATTATACATAGCTCAAATAATCTAAATCTGTTTTGGAGGAAGTCCCACACTGATTAAATCATAGATGCTTTGTGTATTAAATTTACAATAAAAATTTATTTTTAGTATGGGTATTTTGGCTTTACTTCCTTCCTTTCTTTCAGAAAGAGTTAGTATCTCCTGGTAATCATTGAAACTTTCATCTCTGTCATAGAATTGTAGGTTTGGCACTAAAAGGAATCTTAAGGATCACAAATGGAGGACACTGAAATCCAGAAAATTTAAATGATTTGTTCAGTTGCCCAGGAAATAGATAGCAGAGCCAGGATTCTAATTCAGTTCTTTCCACTTCATGTTCCTCTGTGCTACTAAGGTGCTTCTTTGTTGATGTCATTTCAATCATGCCAAATTTTCATGACTCCATTTGGGACTTTCTTGGCAAAGATACTGGAGTAGTTTGCTATTTCCTCTCCATTTCATTTTATAGATGAGGAAACTGAGGCAAATAAGGTTAAGTGATTTGCCCAAGATCATACAACTAGTAAGTGTTTGAGGCTGGATTTGAATTCAGGAAGATGAGTCTTCCTGACTCCAGACCCAGCATTCTATACACCATACCATATAGCTGTACAGAAGGACTACAGAACAAAATAAAAACCTCATGCCAAAAGGAGCAAAAAAAATTACTAAACCCCTTACAGAGTTAAGATCTGTAACTCTCATCTCCTATCACACACCTGAGTTTCTTGAACAATCCTGTCAATAGTATTCAAGACCTAGAAGGAGTAGTTAGTGGACAGGCTTATACCCAAACATGCCTTCTAATCAATCAGTAGTCATTTGGTCAATTAAAATCAGTTTACTTTAATTCATCAGAATCATAGATATAGAGTTAGAAAAGACCCTGAAGGGTATCTCGTTCAATCATCTTATTTTATGGACGAGGGAAACAGATGAAAAAATAAGTTTTTTGTTTATTTATTAAAGTTCCCAGATAGTGCCTTTCTTCCCTCCTTCCCTTCCCACACTAGAGAAGGCATCATTTGATATAATTGTGACAGAATACTACTGTGCTATAAGAAAAGACAAGCAGTTTAATTTTTTAAACCATGGAAAGACCAATATGAAATAATGAAGAGTGAAACAAGCAGACTCAAAAATGTTGTAATTCACCCAAGGTCTCACAAGTAGTGAGTGGCAGATGCAGCACTTGAACTCAAGTCCTGTGAATCCAGAATCGTAATTTTTTATTACACCACAATGGGTCTAAATAAGCACTGATTAAGTGCATTCTACGTGCAGAGCATTGTACCAAACCCTGAGAAGGAGAGATAAATGAAACAATCCTGGGTATCTGAGATTTTATAATCTAGCAGTATCTCTACTATCCTTTCCACCCTGCCTCTAACTAAACTTTTAGGAGAGAAGTCATTCTCACTAAAACAGAAATATTCTGGGCAGGCACCATGCAGAGAAATGAATAGGGCAAGATGCCCAAGCAGCTGTAGTAACACCATCAGGACATAGCAATCAAAGAGTACAGCAAAGCTGGGGAGTGTTGGGGAATCAGTACTCCATTCTACTCAGCACAGAGAAGTCAGGAACTCTCCAAATGGGATGACACAAAGGCACCATAGAGCCCCCAAAGCAAAAAGTCATTGAGCAAGGGCTTTACCCCTACAGCCTCCACTAAATGTCAGGCTTCCACGGAAATGGAATGGGAAGGACTTGGGATCCTGGACTCAGCAGCTACAGCAATGCATGTGAATTGTGATATCAAGAGCAACAACATCTTTAACATCTCAGGAAACAACATAAAGGGGAAAAGTGGGAGGAAATGGTTTAAGATTCTGGTTCCATTATTTATCTCCTGGGTGACTTGGGACTTTGTCCTCCATTTATAAAATGAAGAGATTATACCTGATGATCATTAAAATCCCTTCCACTTTTAATCCTACAATTCCATGACAAAGATGAAGGTTTCAGTGGTGATCTGGATATATTAATTCTTTCTATCTTGAAACTGATTTTCTGTTTTACAAAAAAAAAAAAAAGAGGGGTACCATATTTAAAGTATGTAGGACAGACATTTTTATTCATAGGCAGTTAAGTAGTACAGTGGATAAAGTGCTAGATCTGAGTTCAAACCTAGCCTCAAATCATTAGGAACACATTTTACACAGCCAATATATTCTAGGGCCATTCCCATTAATTGAAAATTGTGCATAAAAGCAAATTCCATTATTTAATAAGTATTTCTTATACAAACATATCTAGGACTCTATGATTTTTATTCAGCTTATTAGAGTTAACAATATCACTACTCTTGTACTTTGGGACCACAATTAATAACTAAATAGCATTAATGAAAAAAGAGAAGCACTGCTCTGATGCCAAATCTTACTTGTTGCAAGTGAGAATTCTGGGAAAAAACTCATGTGGGAGCTAATGTTTGACACAAAACAATAAAATGACTCACACTAACACTTCTCAGAGCAATAATGAACCTGATTGGGAGAACTGCTATAAGACTTTAGACTGGTTGATAAAATGGCACAGATTTAGCATGCAATTCAAATTCTATTTTTAGATATTTTTCTGACCCCAATTTTTCCGCTTGCCAGTTACATATACTTGAGTTTGTGTAAAACAATGTCCTACTGTACTTACTAGCTATTTGACCCTTGGTAAGTCACTTAACCTTTGCCTACCTCAGCTTCCTCAGCTATGAATTGGGGATAATAATAAAACCTACATTCCTAAGGTTGTTGTAAGGATAATATAAGATAATATTTGTAAAGTACTTTGTAAACCTTAAAGAGTTATGTAAATGTAAGCTATTATTACTAATTATTATCATAGAAAGAACTTAGTTTCCTCTAGTCTAGATAATTGAGGCAAATATAGAACAAAAGAATCAATCCATCCACAAATACTTGTTTTGTGTGTGGTCTTTATCCATTAAATTGTAAGCTTCTTGAAGGCAGGGACTAGACCTTTTGAGAATCTTTATCAGGAGGTGATTGGTAGATTTTTTCAGCTTCTATTTTCCCCTCTTCTTCAAGAATATCAGGGCAGTTTTCCCTGATGATTTCTTGCAATATGATGTTTAGCCATTTTTTTTAATAATGGCTTTCAGGTATTACAGTGATTCTTAGACTACCTCTCCTGGATCTATTTTCCAGTGAGATATTTCTTATTTTTTTTTCATTCTTTTGAATTAATTTTATTGTTTCCTTAAGACTCATTGAGTTATTAGCTTCCATTTGCCCAATTATAATTTTAGGACATTATTTTCTTCATTGAGCTTTTGTGCTTTCTTTTCCTTTTGAACAATTTTAATTTTTAAGAAGTTATTTTCTCCAGTTTATTGTTGGGCCTCCTTTTCCATTTAGCAGACTCTTAATAAACATTTATTGACTGACTGATTATATTGAGCACTTTACTAGAAGTTGGGAAAACAAGGATAAAATATTAAATAATCATCAGTATATATAGATAAATACAAAGTAGTTGAATACTAGACAGAGAGGGAGAAAGCTAGCAGCTGGGCGATCAGAGAGTTGAGAAATTGGGTAGAAGTTAATGTGTAAGTTGTATCTTGTAGGAAGATCCTGGGAGGCAGATATCAGGAGAATGCACATCCAGGAAGGGGAGTTATTATTATTATTATCTGGTTATTACCAGAGCAAAGGTGTAGAGACAGAAAATGGAGTGTCATGGGTAAGGAACAGAGAGAAGATTAATTTATCTGGATCACAAAGCACAGAAAGGGGAGTAATATATATGTTCTATAATTTATATTATTGTACATGTCATATATATTATACATTATGTATAAAAGATATATTTGATCCAGCTTGCAAAAGCCTCTATAAGTCAAACAGGGCAGTTTATATTTATTCTATAATCAATAGAAAGTCACTAAAGTTTATTGAGCAGGGAAATAATACGATCTTTGCACTTATTCTGTAATTGGTTCTCTGTATATGCATAATTTCCTAAAGTGGATTGTAAATTCTTCGAGGGTGAGATTGGGTTTATGTTTGTTTCTGTAATCCATAGAACCAAACTACAATGTCTGGCACATAGTAGACACCTAATAAATGCTTAGTGAACGAGCGAGTAAATTTCTGAATGAATGACATCCTAGAATACTTCCTTGGTGCCCAAGGATAAATAAATCCATGCAATAATGAGACACCATTGCATTTATAGTAAACCTTTACACAGTGTGGAGGAAAAGGGTCAAAAGAAGACCAAAGTCTTCTGATTCATCTGGAAACTCCAAATTTTTGTCAGTTTATCTTCTAGGACATCTGATGTGCCTGAGAATCTGAACCATTACCTGTGAGTGCTAGGGTGAGGAAAAAGCAAGAAAACAGTGTGCATCTTTCTCTTAAACACCAGTCGCCTAGAGCTTGGTCAGAAATTGAACAGTAATGGTAGAAAGTGATATCCCTTCAGGAGTAATAATTTGGAGGCTAAATAATCCTCTATCTTTAAGAGGCTAGAGTAGGGAAGCAGCTCCTGTCTAGAACTTGTTGGAAGGGGGAGAGATTCCAGCTAAATCAAAGCAAAGATAGCAGAGCCTGCTGTACAAATGTTTTTTTTTTCTTTCTAGCCCTCACAGGTTGGCCTCCTCAAGAAATATTTCAAAACATGAAGAGAGAAGCCAACTATCTCCCACAGACTGGGTTTTTGTCTTTTAAACTTTTTTTTTCAAATTCCAGCTATTATTTTCTCAGTTAAGTGGCTGAATAATCCTTAATTCTCTATCTGGTTTCAAACCAGCATCTGCAGTGACAGGAAGAGGAGTAGATTCTGAACTGGTAGACAATACAAAATCTACGTCAGGAGACAGTGGAGTAGGTCACAGATGGCATTTCCAGGAGAGGAGCCTTGGAATAGTGGATAGAGAATAAATTCAGATCCAGGAATGGCTGGGTTCAAGTGCCCAATTTTGACACAGAGTGACTGGGCAAAGCTGGATGAATCACTTAAATTCTCAGCACCCTCACCACATCTATCAGCTATGGAGACAGAGCCAAGCTACACTAGTGGAGGAAGTTCCCCTTTAAATGATAGATCTATTTGTTTTCTTAAGTTACTTCCAAACTTTTAAATTACTTGGGTTTTGGTTTTGTCCAAATTACTGGGTATCAGAGGTGTAGTTTAAGGTCAGAGCTCTCTTAATTCAGGTTCTAGGTTAGGATGAAATAAAGCATTCACTAGTCACTGAAGTACTTGGTTTCCCTTTGTCTATGTATGGAAATAGCTTGTTATCAGGGCAGGGTATTATGAAGACATGACGGTTTTCAGAAATCCACCAAGTCTGAAGGGTCCAACTCCCCATGGCTGGGACTTTTTTATGTCTTTAAGTGACCAAGAAGTTGTCCCAGGAAGCCAAAACCAACCAAGTGCCAGGGACAGCTTTATAAAACTAATCGCTAAGGTTTAGGGAAGGAAGAGGAGCCTGGCCTCTCCATTTTGCAGATGGAAGAAAAAAAGATACCAAAGAAAACTTGGTAAAAATTAATGCTATCATACTGGATAGCATCAGACTATCCTTTACACTGAATCTACAGGTAATTTCCATGCTATTTGTAGGATCATATAATTTAGAAATAAAGAGATCTTAAAGATAATCTAGTCCAACATGCTTTTTTTTTCAGATGATAATGGTGAGGCTCGAAGAGATTAAATAATTGACTAAGATCACACAAGTAGCAAAGATCCTCTGACATAGAATTAAATACTCTTAAGCCCTAATTGCCTCATTTACCCCAAAATAAAATTTTTAAACCCTTACATTGTCTTAGAGTCCATACTAAGTATCTATAAAGGCTAGGCAACTGGAATCAAGTGACTTGTCCAAGGTCAATAGCTAGGAAGATTCTGAGGATAAACCTGGCTCTCTATCCAGTGAGTCATCTACCTGCCTCCCCAAAAGCAATTTTTGGAAGAGCATTATAACTTCAGTAATTGTTATGAGTACCGTGATTAAACTGGGACCCAGACCTATGCTGGAGATCCAGGGAGTACATATGAAATTACTTCATGCTCCCTTGGCTTGCGGCCAATTAGTGGGAATTCCATTTCTCAGCAACCTGTCTGTGCAGTCAGTGCAAGGCTCGGTTGTCCAGGATTTGGGTTGCTTTTGGAGAGACACGTGTTAAGAAATGCACCCAAAAGTTAACTTTCCAGAGCCACATTCAATTCTGTTCACAGCCTGTCTACCCAGGGATCCAACTGGGCCAAACTTTCTAAGCCTTTGCTTGAGATGGCCAAGTGGGCAGCCTTTACAGGTGACATTTTCAAGATCCACGAGGACCAACTGCATTCATAAGCCAGATTAAAAGAAGACTCCTAGAAGGAAAAAAAAAATCTATCCTGTGCTCATG
The DNA here is from genome assembly GCF_016433145.1 of Gracilinanus agilis. Taxonomy (NCBI): domain Eukaryota; kingdom Metazoa; phylum Chordata; class Mammalia; order Didelphimorphia; family Didelphidae; genus Gracilinanus; species Gracilinanus agilis. Next base: position 357,750,303 of record NC_058133.1, read on the forward strand.
TTATAAGCATCTGCATTCAGATTGCTGGCCATTAAGGAAAAGGCTCCAGGCAGAAGCCTCCCGCATCTTTCCCTCCATACCCCAACCTCCGTATAGCATGGCTGGCTTCATTTTTCCTACAACCAGTGTCTCTTCACCACATCTCATTAAGGCAGTACATAGTCGTGTGGCATCGCACTGTGTGATAAATTAACCACATCAACTGGCACAGACATGGTTAATTTATCACACAGTGAGATGCATACGATACGCACCAAGCCAAGAGATGAAGGGTACATTTTACCAAGGTAAATGGTGATTTTTCCCTCGAGGAGGTAGAAAGAAGACTGGATCTTGGAGGGAAGAGAAATGTGTGTGACCTTGGGCATCTAACTTTCCCTCTCTTGGCCTCAGTTTCCTCAACTGTTAAAAGAGAAATTTGGACTAGATGGCCTTGAAAAAGGTCTCTCTCAGTTCTAACCTCTTGTGGTCTTGCTAAGTATGTTTTTTAAATTATTATCAAATCTTAATTTTATTAATTTATTATTATTTTATTAACTGTTAAACAGGGGATATTAAACAGGAGCAAATAGGTAGCTCAGTGGATAGAATACCAGAACTGGAGTCAAGAGAACCTGGGGTCAAATCTGGCCTCAGATACTTCCTAGCTATGTGATCCTGGGCAAGTCACTTAACCTCCCTTGCTTATCCCTTATCATTCTTCTGCCTTAGAATCAATACACATTATGGGAGTTTAAGACAAAAGGCAGGGTTTAAAAAAAGAGAAAAAGAAAAAGATTGAAGGGGAAGTGAGAAAGAATGACCCTTATAGAATGAATTCATCTTTATTTGGTTCTCCTTTATCAGTATGGAATTCCTAATATTAAAAGAGAAAGACAGAAATGCATTCCCTACATGAAATTCTTGGCTAATCATAATCTTAATGCACTGCCAATATTTTTGATATGGAGTCAGGCAGCTAGGTGGCATAATAGATAGAATGCTGGCCCTAGAGACAGGAGAGCCTGACTTTCAATCTGACCTCAGACACTAGCTATGTGACCCTGGGCAAGTCACTTAACCATTTTTCAAATGAACTGGAGAAGTAAATGGCAAAGCATTCCATTATCTTTGCCAAGAAAACTCCAGATGGTGTCACAAAGAGTCAAACCATGATGAATTGGCAAAAACAAAAACAAAAACAAAAAACAGACCTGTAATTTCATTAATATAGGGAACTTCAAAAGCAAGTAAACTCTCTGCAACTTAAGATCTTAAGAGAGTTGCTTGGAGCACAGAGAGACCAAACCAATGAGTCGAGAGCACTTATTAGGCTTCTACTACTGCCAGGCATCAGGCTAAAACTAGGGATACAATGAAAAGTAAAAGACAATCCCTGCTCTCAAAGAGCTCCCAGTCTAGTGGCGGACAACATGAAAACAACTAGGTAGAAACAAGTTATATACAGACTAAAATGCAAGTAATCAATATAGGGAAGACCCTGGCATTACAGGGGTCAGTAAAGGCTTCTTATAGAAGATAAAATTGTGGGGTCTTGGTGATTGGGGCATCCAGTCAAATCTATATCAGGGGCGAGACTGGAATTTCAGTCTTCCTGACTCCTAGATAAGCACTTTATTCTCTCTTCACTGCAATCTCTGGAATGATACTACAAAACATCCCTCTATGGATGTCACTAAAAGCAGAAATAATTCCATTTGTCTGGGGTGGTTCCCTTGGAGGACAGACCTAGAATCATTAGAACTGAAAATAACCTTATACCTCATTTTATTTTTAATATAATTTTTTTAATATAATATAACTCCTCTTCCCCATTTTATTTTTAATATAATTTTCTTTTTATTATGAATTTAACAAATGTGAACATTTAAGTATTCAAAGAAAAGAAAAAAGAATTAAATATGAACCTGTGAAATTCCTTTAGGTAAATGGTTTTATTTTAATTTTATATTAAATTTAACACAAGACCCTGCTTGTCTGTGTCTCCTTCTAAACTTCTTTCTGTAGTCTTCTGTATATTTTTAAATATTTCAGTGATTTTTCATTTTTTCTTTTTTAATCTATTTTTCTATCCCCAGTAGAAGTGTCTTTTACAACAATAATCAAGGAAAACAATCAATATATTGGCTATGTCTGAAAATATCAGTCTCATTATACACCTTTAATTCATCATCTCTTTGCCAAAAGTTATGAAAGATGCTTCATTGTCATTCTTCTCAAATTGTGGTCACTGCATTGATTAGGGTTCCAACATCTTTCATAGTGGTTTGCCTTTACATTATTGAGGTCCCAGCATGAATTGTTTTCCTGGTTTTGCTCACTTCACTATTCATCAGTTCCTCTAAGTCTTCACAGTTGTTTTTTTTCTGAATCAGTCATATTTGTCAATTCTCACAGTGCAATAATATTCCATCGCATTCATGTACCATAATTTGTTCAATCACTCCCCGGTTCATGAGTACCTCTTTTGATTCCAGTTCTTTGCTACAGTAAAAAGTGCCACTATAAATATTTATATATATATATATATATATA
>NC_058133.1:357757775-357772866 GCF_016433145.1 Gracilinanus agilis
AGGAGAAGGAGAAGGAGAAGGAGAAGAAGGAGAAGAAGGAGAAGAAGAAGGAGAAGGAGAAGAAGGAGAAGAAAAGAGAGGAGAGGAGAGGAGAGGAGAGAGAGAAAAAAAAGAGGGAGAGGAAAGTATCTCTCTGGACAGCAGCTAAGTAGAAGCCACCACTCTCTGGTCTGTACCAGCAGTCACCTTGCAAAATATAATTCTTTTTAAAATAAAATAATATGCCTGAAGTCATCAGCATGATGTTGTCCAATTGTTTATAAATATCATAGCTTCAGGGAAATGGTTTTCGGGCTTTATTCGCTATTAGTTTATTATTTGTTATTAATTTATGGGTGATTGCTTTGCCCTAAAAGTGTAACTCTAGAAGTCATTGTACATAGAAAGTGAATGTTTTATCTTACCTCTCCACAGGCACTAAAGCACTTACCCCAACTGCCAGGCCCCATTTTATCAGGGGATGTCTTTAGATCCCACTTACTGCTCTCACTCCTTCCTCTCCTAAAAGTGGTGATGTTATTGCACATGACAGCACCTCCTAGGAAGATCCTCAGAAAGACTTGTCCCAAGGCTAATCCTGGTCTGACAAAGCTCTGCTTGCTGAGAAGCAAAAGTCCAATTACTTCAGGCTTGGGAAGTCTGAGCCGTAGAAGAAAGAGGGCTTGAATTGTCTTTTTGCTCTGCTGGCCAAATCCTAGCTTCCCTCAGGGAAGAGGACTCAAAGCCCAGCCATGGACTGAGCAGCCACAGAACTGGGCAAGATAGTGACCAATGAATCTGTCTTTATTCATTTGGATGGGAAAGATGGCATTCCCAAAGCAGCTTCCTCTGAAAGGCACCTGTACAAAAAGGTCCATAAGCACCAGGACCAAAAAAGGCATCTCCTGCTTCCCTCTTCTGCACCTCAAGTTTTCCTCTCAATCTCAGTGACTCTCAAATTGCTGGCTCATGTTTACAGAAACATAAACAGAACCTGGTCAGATCTGAAACAGAGATGGATGCAAAGCACTTCAAAGCTGACTGGCCCCTGGGCAGACTGTTCAGACGTACTACGTGTGTAGTCCCAGCACATGTGAGCTTTGCAATAAAGATGGCAACTGAGATTTATAGCAAATGCTATACTTGGTCTCCTTAAAGGCTGGAAGAGAGGAAGGAGGGAGAGAATTTGGAACTCAAATTTTTTAAAAATAAATGTCAAAAATTTTTTACATGTAATTGGGAAATATTTAACAAAATATATTTTAAAAAATATTTTAAAATACTATTAATAGTGTTGTAAAGGCAGAGTGGACTTCTCTTTATTTTTTTTCTCTCTCTTTTTTTAAGGAGGAGTTTTAAGAGAAAAGTGATGATGAAAAAAGTAAGGGGAGGGCCAAATACAACTTTATCCCCTGACCTCAGAATTGTCAGTGATCTCTAGTGATCTTGTTGGCCTTTTGGCCCCATTAGAAAATGTCACAAGTCTTTAAATGAAAACCCAAGACATGACTGCCAAAAAATCAATTATTCAGCACTGGACACATGCCAGCAAACTTAGCATTGCTGAAGACTGCTCTGGATCCATGAGGACTGCTGATTCTAGAGAGAGTTAATTATCACCTCATTGATACAGGGATAATTTTTTAAGCATGCAGTTTGGCTTCTGTGACTCATTAATTAAAATTTAGAGTAATTTTCTGGGCACACCAGGTTTCATATACCAGCAAAATGTATTCTCTGTACCATCTCTCACTAGAAGCAGTTTTTATTTTTTCTCCCTTCCCTCCTCATTTTCTTCCACTAAAGACCACAACAAAAAAATTTTATATCTCAAGCTATCCCCACATGAGTTCACAGGCACTTAATCAAGATCCTATTGAAGACTATCAAACAGAGATCCCACCTCCAGATTTGATACTTAGCATCAACAAAAATATTTGGTACTCTCATTACAACTCTTCTGCCACTTACATACATTTAATTCCAGAAAGTCTCAGTCTTATGATAATTCATAGTTAATCAAATTAAAAGACCACCCCCCAACACTGGTACCCCAAAGCCCAAAAAACAGTGAAAAAGAAGCATGGCACAGAGCTAAACTAGAGGCAATAAACCTTCTCCAGGCCTTATGCCACTGTTTGAACTGTAGTTAGTGTTCATAAACACTTTGGGGTATGCATTAGCTTGAAATGCATACGCACAACATGGCCCTAGGAAGTAAAGGAGATGGTATTAAAGCCAGAGGGAGTGGAGAAAAAGACATTTGGCTGTAACCTCCTTCTCAGAAAGGTCTCTCAATGACGAACTGAGTCTCTTGGAAGAATTTCTATTGTTTTGAACTCCCAAGTTAGTGAAATCCATTAAGATTGAGTATACCTACTAGTATGTACCTTGAGGGTCACGGAGGCTTATAAATGTATGCCTGATGGGGGAGTGGGGTCCCATACTGTAAATTTTTTTACAGATTTACAAAGAGCATATATATTTAACTGCTCAGATTAAATAGAGGCATGGTAAACTAGTTCTTTCCCTCTTCCAAAAAGAAGAACTTTGAGTTAAAGGACTTTCCGTTATCTGTGCTTTTCTTAAAGTTTTTCTGAAAAAGAAGGGTGTGTGTGTGTGTGTGTGTGTGTGTGTGTGTGTGTGTGTGTGTACCAGAGAAAATATCTGAAAAAGACTGATGAGGTAAGACTTAACCAAGAAATATCATTATAAAAATAGTTCTCAAATCAACTCACACCATACCATCTAAAGCCATTTTTAGAAAGTGAAAAATACATAGAGCTTTTATTATTGCCTGCTGGGTTTTGCATCTTAGTCCTGGAGAAGGCTGGACCTAGAACTGAAACTGACTCTCACATTTTCATCCTCCTTGTGCCCACCAGACTCAAAGTCAACTAAATGGTGAAATTAAGTCTTGAACTCTTCTCTCAGGAGGTATTTGGGCATTTCTTCCATTTTCTTTTCTCCTTTATTCTTTCCTTCCTTCATTTCTTTCTTTCTTAAAACCAGCAAAGAGAATGCTGACCCATGCCAAACATTTATGAACTCTGTGTGTGTGTGTGTGTGTGTGTGTGTGTATGTGTGTGTGTGTGTGTTTACTTCCTAAGCCAATCAGATCAGTTCAGAATGAAGCTCTGGCAAATGATCATAAGAAGGCTTCCCACCTTTCAGTACTCATTGGCATTCCACAGTGCCAATTTGGGGTTGGGGAAAATGAGTCCACATCTTTGTTCTTTCAAATATCTGTCACAAGTGTACCCCAAAAGCAATCAATTGGAAATTGTTCAATGGCTTTTAAAACAGGCTGTTCCTAATAAATGCTTTCTGTGATCTGGAGCTCATTAGAATTATGTTCCAAAGTCACCCTCAGTTCCCATATTTTGAAAAGCACCCTTATTTGTTTGGATAAGCCAGCCAACAGAATGCCCAGAAAACATTGGGTCTTCCAGGTTTTTAGTCTCATCATTGGCCACATCATTAATTTCTTTTGAACTCTGTTTTTATTCTTTTGCTTCAACTATTCCATGAAACATTTTAAGGGTTAGAATGCTCTCTAAATGAAAATGGCTACTGAATTTCTGGTATGAAATGAGGAAAGCATACTATCTACTCACCTACACATCTATCTCAAAGTCTCTATGTTACTTAGACTTTATTATGGCTGCAAAATTTTTTCTTTGAAGCTCAGTATGGGTTATACCCCAGATTGACACAGATATACACATACACGTGTACACCACACACACACACACACACACACACACACACACACAGAGCATCCTCCCACAAACAAGTCAATTTTATCTACCTTTTTCAAACACCTTTTCAAAACCCAAGGGACAACAACATAAATGGGGCAAAAATTGCTCCTTTGCTTTAATAAGAAAAGGAAACAACTTCTACCTAAGCGTGTCAACTATTCATTACATCACTTATAAAGCAGAATGTTCTTTATCTCTTTCAATAAAACCTGTTTCTCCATCTCTGTCCCTTCCTGCACAATGGATAAGGAAAATATATGCTTTGTGAAGTTTAGAAAAAATATATAAGCAGCTTATCTTATATATACATGCACACATACATTTTGCTTAGTAGGTTTGTGCTTATGAACCTTTAAGAAAGAATATCTGTATTTTCACCCAAGAATTAACTGGTCTCAGATCAATAAGTAACTCATTGGGAGTGGAGGGGGTGGGATTTCCCCCCATAATTCAGTAAAATATAGCAACTAGGAGCTATGTCTATATCTTATAAGTTAGAGAAAACCAACTGGCATATCGAATCCAGAATCTTGATGACCAAATTCAACTTCAAAACAAAATAAAACAAAACAAGCATCCACAAAGGAGTTATAGCACTTGAGTTATATCAGTTTTAAAAATCAGACTGATGAAAAATCTTTCTGTGTCAGGATATGCTCCAAGGGAGAAGACTCTTTTTTTTTTTTAATACAAGGTAGAAGAAGACAACTTGCCACTTGAATTTGGATTTCCATTTGAAAAAGAATGAAGACTTTATGCATAATCAATGCATAATTTAAAAGAGCTGAATACAAACACACACAAAACATACACACCTCTTTTCCCCAAACTTGTTAAGTTTCTCTCCCAGAGTTCTTCTGGGGGAATCAAACATTGCATTTGGAGGCTCTGGGACCAAAGTTTCAATTGGGTGCCACGTTCACATGGGCAGTGCGTTCACACATTCACAGGCAGAGGCATGCAATCCAGAAACCAGCAAGAAGTTAACATACAAACCCAGCGTGTGACAGAGAAAAAAAGAAAAAAGGAAAAAAAAAAAAGGTTCTGCAACCAAAGGCAATTCCATCCCACTACCCTCCACCCTCCAAAAGAAAAAGCAAAAGCAAAAAAAAAAAGCATGCCTTTCCCTTACCTATGACTTAATTTTAGAACTCTGATCAATTTACCGGGACCCAGAATGTCGACCCAGAGGACAGAGGACTTTCAGGACACGCACATGGACTATCGCGAAAGCCATCTTCTCCCTGGCTTTTAGTGGCGACACTGTACGTCTCCTGCAGCTCGGCTCTCCAGCTGCAAACATCTCATTAGACTAATGCATTCAGCACAGGCAGAAAACTCGATTTACCATAGCTACAGCAATGAATTTCCATTACGATGACAGCTTCAACCACATCATGTCCGGAAAACCAGCCAACCACTGGCTTTTAAAGAACACACACATTTTACATGCAGAAAATGAGGCCTGTGTATAAGATGTTTCCTTCCTCTCAACAGCTAAACTAAGAAAAACGTGCAGGGCAGGTTTTTTGGCAGCCAGAGGAACAAGGTAAAGGCACTCTGGCTTCCTCAGGAGTCCGGGTAGTTGCAATAGCCAGAATTATGTCCCAATTATCAGAATGGGTGTTCCCAACATTTCGGTTTTAACTACCCCTCCTCTGTTGCCATAGAAACCAGACTGTTACATCGTCTCTTTGTCCCAATCATGCAGCAGTGTGGGCCAACACTGAGCTCATAAAGATATTGGTGATCCGAAGGACCAGTTGTTAGACTTCTGACAATGGGAACAAAAATGAAACGTGCCGATGGTGTGGATGCTTGGCGGAGCCAGTGGCTTTGCACATGGGAGTGTGTCTCCATGAGGACCTACCTTGTAGGTGTTCATTTGAAAGATGCAGCTGTAGAGAACATGGATTCCCAGTATGGTAGCCCTGTCCCCTTGCTCCCCTTCTATTCCTGCATAAATACTATTTTTGATAATGATTCAATTCATTCAGTTGAATAAACATTTATTGAGCTCAAAACTATAATGGGGACAAAGTGATTTCACAGCTTTTTTTGCAGATAGAAAAATATCTGATCCCATGGCATAGTATGGCAGAGTATGGCACCCAGTCAGGGAAAAAAAGAAAAAGAAGAAAAAAAAAAGCTGGGCTATACATCATTTATGCTCCATTGCTCCCTCTGTGGCAAATCAATTTATACTTGTAAAGGGTCTTTTCCTTCTCTTTTACTCTCCTTTTGTAAAGTGGGACAAGTTTCTCTATTGCCCTCCTCATTCACTCCAATCTATTTTCAATGGGTATTTATTTCCTCAAAGCACAACATCCTTTTTATACAAATAATATGATCACACGCCGGAGTACCCCTTGCAGATGTTGCCAGAGTGGGACTAAGTAAACATTAGAACCAATTATGTCATATGACATCAATCAGTTTTCAGTAGGTTAAGAAAGAAAGTTTTCACTCTTGAGTCTTCTGAGTATCTGTAAAGGTAATATTAGAAATACATAAGGAAAAAAAAACCCATTGTCAAGTGATAGCCCTTGAGAGAAAGTTGCCTTTCTAAAAGGTTTCCAAATTTTATTTATCTAAGTAACTAACCACATCTATTCACATCTATAAAATAATAATCATTATTAAACATGATTATTTTTAAGTCTATCTTTTCTCCTGATTTCCTTCAAATCTCAATAAAAATCCCTCCTTCTGTAAGAAGTCTTTCCTAATACACCTTAATGCTAGTGCCTTTCCCTGAGATCGCCCTCAAGTTATCCTACCTATATCTTATTTGTACATAGTTGCTTGCATGTTCTCTCCCACATTAGACTGTGAACTCCTTGAGAGAAGATATCACCTTTTGTCTTTTCTTTTTTGGATCCTGAGCACTTAGCACAGTGCCTGGCACATATTAGATGCTTAGTCAGTGCTTGCTAACTTGACTTGACTAAAGAATTGTGAACTGTACTTTCAAAACTAGAGAGAGGGTTGAGGAAATACTCAACCAGCTGTGACTTGGAGAAATTTCCATGAGTCAAAATAGATCAATGGAATTATGTACATTTTAAAAAACACAATGGAAAAGTATCCAGAATAAGAAACAAAGCAGCCAGAAAATTTACATGTACCAAATATTTCCGAAAGTCTTAACAGCCAAATCCTATCAGTAATTGATGAAAAATTCAAGTAATAAGAAAAAATTCAAAGAGTAAGACCCAGTTTCCAATAAATGAGTAATCAAATGATATGAAAAAGCATTCTTTTTTATGTTCTATTGTATTTTTAATTATTTTGGTAAATATTTCCCCAATTATATTTTACCTGTCTTTTTTCATTTTCTTATATTTTATTTTCCCTCAATTACATGTAAAAATAAATTTTAATATTTGTTTTTTTAAATGTTGAATTCCAAAATCTCTCCCTCCTTCCCCCTCCCTGTCGTACTCCCTGATACAGTAAACAATCTGATATCGATTTTACATGTGCAATTATGTAAAACCTTTTCCATATTAGTCATTTTATGGAAGAAAACCCAAACATAAAAAACCTCAAAATGAAGAAAGTGGAATATAGTGTACTTCACTCTTCGTTCAGTCTCCATCTATTTCTTTCTCTGGAAGAGGATAGCATTTTTATAATGAGTTCTTTGGGACTGTCTTAGATCATTGCATTACTGAGAGTAACTAAGTCATTCACAGTTGATTATCATACAACATTGCTGTTACTTTATACAATGTTCTCCTGGTTCTGCTCATTTCACTCTGCATCAGTTCATGCAGATTTTTCTGAAACTATCTGGCTCATCTTTTCTTAGAACACAGTAGTATTCTATTACAATCAGATACTACAACTTGCCCAGCTATTTTCTCAATTTATAGGGCATCCTCTCACTTTCCAATTCTTTGCCAGAACAAAAAGAGTTGCTATAAATATTCCTATACAAAAAGGTCCTTTCCCCCTTTTTTCAATCTCTTTGGAATATAGATGTAATAGTGGTATTGCTGAATCAAAGGGTATACACAGTTTTAAAGCCTTTTGGCCATAATTAACAAGTATTCTTAAAAGAAGAAATACAAGTTATCAACTACCGCGTGTATAAATTTTCAAAGTCCTCAATAATCAGAGAAATATAAATTTAAAGGCACAAGAGGAACTCACATAAGTAAGTCAACTTGAATAACTGAGGAATGAGGAAAGCAATCATTGATTCCCTTTCCTTTCCTTCCCCCTCCCCAAACAAAATAAATGTTGTTCGATTTAATTAAAAATTAGAATAAGAACTAAGTTGGAAGGTGAATCATTTAGCCTGCTCTTCTTTCTATGTCATCAAAAAGCATCCGTGTTCCACTTGCGCCGTTGTGTTTATTTATGCTCTTGGACTTGAGCCATTCCAGAGGATAATAAATAAATTGTCGTGGACCTTTAATGACCTGTTTCCTCTTTTATAAAAGTAGAGGGTTGGCCAAGATGATCTCTAACATCTCTTTCTATTTAAAGTCTTGTTGATTCTCTGACAAATACCTTTTTTGAGTTGAGAAGGAAATGTCTTTTAGAAATTTTATCAGAAACATCCAATATTTTATTTCCTTTAGATGGTCAAAACATAAACACTGAAATGGAGGGGTGGGCGGGGAAGTCCCAAAGTGTCAGCCTGTCTCAGTGGGAGGGAATTTATTTTTCTCCTGCCCAGAACTCTGAGAGGTTTGTCCTGAGATAGGTCCTAAACTCTCTCTGTCCTTCCTCATTTTCTTTGCAGATGTGCTCTGCTGAGATCTATCACACTGAGTCCATTAGTCTGATCTCAGGATGTTAGCAGCAGCAACCAGTATGGATATAGACAACACAATAGGCCCCTAACTCATCAACAGGGAGTTTGCAGTAGAGTTGGAAGGATGGATTTTTTTTAAAGAAAATTGCATGGAAATATTTATTATATGATAATATATGTATAACCTATATCATATTATCTGCCTTCTTGGGGAAAAGGGAGGAATGAGAAGAGAAAAAAGAATGAGACATAGATTTTTGGTCATAGCTAATGTGAGAATTTGTTTCTCTTGTATAAGCATATTTATTATAATTTATTACCTATTCATACATAACATCGTATATATTATTATTGTGTTACATATACATTATGTTATACATAAAAATGATAACAAAAAAGGAAAAACAGATGATTGCTATGTTTTAAAAGAGAGAAAACCTCATTTATGCTTGCTTGATTTTTTTCTTCAAGACTATAAAATGTTAGCAATGGGGAGCTGCAAGGATGAGCTTAGCTTCCCCAAAATCACAGAATTTGAATTGTAAAAGAACTCAGAAGTCATCTAGCCTAACTTACAATCAAAGAAAGAATTTCCATTACAAGATACTGACCTATTGATCATCCACATTTTGTTCAAAGACCTCTAGGAAAGGGAAACCTTCTAGCACCCATTAAAATCAACTCATTGCAATGAGTTGTTTTTGTTTTTGTTTTTGTTTTTATCCCCCTCTTCTTTCCTTTTTGGAAAATGGAATAAGGTTCTCCATTACCTACTTCATTCATTCCAAAGTATTGTCATTAGGTATTTCCTGTAAGACACATATTTTATTTTGTTAATGTATAATTGTTCCCTCAAATCAGACTTGGATTTTCCTCTTTACTACTTCCAACAATTGATTCTGAGTCTGCCCTTTAGACCCAAATGGGGTTAGAGACTGTATGAGTTAACTCTCTAAAATTTAGAGTTGCAGAAATTTGCTTAGAAGACAAAGAAGTTAAGTGATTTCCCTATAGTCACACAGCAGGGGACTTGTACCCAGATCTTCCTAGTTCTAAGACCTGATCTATTTCGCTCTGTATCATGCTTCCTCTCAGGAGAACCAAACAGAACAAGTCTAACCCTACAATTATATGAGAGTCCTGCAGATTTGTGGCCCCCAAATCTCCTCTTCTCCAGACTAAAAATCCCGAGTACTTTCAGTCTATTCACCCTATTCCCCACTTCCTATTTCATCTGAGGTTCTGCTTGGTTTCTTCCTGTTGCTCACCCTTCATTTCAAAGAAGGTTAATGATATTATTGGATCATGTCATGACTTGAACTGACTTGGATTTAAATAAAGCAGTTACGTAAAGTCATCAGCCTTACTCTCTCTTCCAAAGTCATCAAAGTCCAGTGGCAAGACAAAAGTTAAGAGAACTGTGGATGGCCTTGGAACTTGAGATGCCCCTCCCAGAATAAACTGATCACCTCTTGATGTAATCATCAGAGTGCTAACTCAGGCAATATTCTCCACCTTCCCATCTCTCTCAAATTTTTCTCCCTTTTGATTTGAAGGCTAGAAGGTGAAACACTAAACTCCTTCTAAAGCTTTCCTTCATAGAAGATAGATATTGGACTTCCAGCCTGCCAAGATAAACCCAAGAACTATATAAGCACAACTACTAAACAATTTCCACACAAATAAAGTCAGATCTAAACAACTGGAAAAACATTACTTGCTTATGGGTAGGCCAAACCAATATAATAAAGATGTCAATTCTACTTAAATTAACTTTACCTATTCAGTGTCATACCAATCCAACTGCCCACAAATTCTTTCATAGAATTAGAAAAAAAATAATAAAACTGATCTGGAAAAGCAAAAGGCCAAGACTATCAAGGGAGTTAGTGAAAAAATAGGAAGGAAGGTGTTCTAGCTATACCAGAACTCAAACACTATTGTAAAGTGGTCATCATTAAAACATTCTGATCCTGGCTAAGAAATAGAATAGTAGATGAGTGGGAAAGATTAGGCACTCCACACACTGTAGCAAATGACTATAATAACCTAGTGTTTGACAAACCCAAAGATCCAAGCTTTTGGAAGAACTCACTAGTCGTCAAAAACTACTAGGAAAACTGGAAAACAACATGGCAGAAAATAGGCCAACATCTTATGCCATATACCAAAATAAAGTCAAAATGGATACATGATTTAGAAATAAAGGATGATACCATACACAAATTATGGAAGCACAAAATCGTTTATCTGTCAGATCTGTGGGGAAGGGAAGAATTTATGATCAAACAAGATGGGAAGAAAATTATGAGATTTAAAATAGATAACTTTTACTACATTAAATTTAAATGGGTTTACTGAAACAAAACCAATGCAACCTAGATTAGAAGGGAAACAAAAAAGGGGAAATTTTTATAAGTGTCTCTGACAAGGACCTCATTTCTCAAATGTTTAGAAAATTGAGTCATATTTAGAAGAATCCAAGGCATTTCCCAGTTGACAAATAGGCGAAGGATATAAGCAGGCAATTCTCATATGAAGAAATTGAAACTATCTTTAGTCATATGAAAAATGCTCTAAATCACTATTAATTAGAAAATGCAAATTTAAGCAACTATGAGGTACCACCCCACACACATAGACTGGCTAATATGACCAAAAGGGGGGATGATAAATGTTGGGGTAGATATGGGAAAATCTGTACATTAATACACTGCTGGTGGAGTTGTGAACTAATTCAACTGCTCTGGAGAGCAATCTGGAACCATGCCCAAAGGGCTATAAAACTATGCATATCCTTTGACCCAGCAAAACCACTACTAGGTCTGTATCCCAAAGAGATCAAAGATAGGGGGAAAGGACCTGCTTTCACAAAAATACTTATGGGGGCAACTAGGTGGCTCCATGGATAGAATGCTACTTTGGAGGAGTTTCAATGCCAACCTGAGGAGTCACTTTGAGGAAATTTTCAACTAGAGATTTTTGTGTCAGATTTGTATGTGTGTTTTTTTAAACCTTTACCTTCCTTCTTAGAATCAATACCATGTATTGGTTCCAAGGCAGAAGAGCAGGAAGGCCTAGGCAACGGGGGTTCAGTGACTTGCCCAGGATCACACAGCTAGGAAGTGTCTGAGATCAGACTTGAACTTAGGACCTCCCATGCCTAAGCCTGGCTCTCAATCTACTGAGCCACCCAGCTGCCCCCAGATTTGTGTTTTGTAGATAATAGCATGATGCATTTTAGAAAACTGCCTGGAGTGCTAAGTTAGTGATTCTAAGACAGAAGTTAAGGTTGTTTAAAAAAAATTTTTTTATAGCAGCACTTTTTGTAATGGCAAAGAATTGAAAACTGAAGAGATGTCCATTAGTTAGGAAATGGATGAACAAGTTGTGATATATGCTCATAATGGAATAGTATTGAAGAAATACATAAGAAATGGCAAAATGGATAATCGTTTCTGATAATAGTTAATTTATGCCTATATCATATTATCTGCCATCTTGGGGAGGAAGAAGAGGGAAGAAGGAGTGAGAGAGAGAGAGAGAGAGAGAGAGAGAGAGAACCTAGAACTTAAAATGTCAGAAAAGGATTATTAACAATTTTATTTAATGTGTAATTGGAGGGAAAATATAATTTGATTACAATCTTATGAGGGAAGACCACACAAAAAAGGAAGCTGGAAAGGGGTAGGAGACCAGGGAGTATTGACATGGAGACATCTTGTTCCCATGAACTGAAATTAGCAGAATTACTGAGGAAACTACAGTGAGCCTGGAAACCCACTTTCTTTTTTTAATGAAAAAAAAAATCAAATTATTGTCTTCTTTCACAACATGACTATCATGGAAACATTGCATCATAGCACATATGTAGTCTATATCATATTACCTGCCATCTTGGGAAGGAAGAAGAGGAAGGAGTGAGAGAGAGAGAACCTGGAACTTAAAATTTCAAAAAATCATTATTAACAATTTTATCTACATGTAATTGGGGGGGGAATATAATTTGATTTTTTATTTAAAATTTTTTAAAAAGAAAGTGGGTTTCCAAGCTTACTGCACCTTCCTTCAGTGGCTCTGCTGGTTTCAGTTTATGGGATCAAGATGTCTCCATGTCAATACTCCCTGGTCTCCTACCCCTTTCCAGCTTCCTTTTTGTGTGGTCTTCCCTTGTTAGATTGTAAGTTTATTGAGGGCAGTGATTGTCTTCCTTTTTCTAATTTCTATTCTCAGCACTTAGCACAATGCCTGACATATAGCAGGAATTTGTACATTTTTATTGTTGTTGTTGAGTCATTTTTCAGTCATGTCCAACTCTTTGTGATCTCTATTGGGGACTTCTTGGCAAAGCTACTGGAATGCTTTACCATTTCCTTCTCCAGCTCATTTTACAGATGAGGAAACTGAGGCAGACAGGGTTAAGACTCTCTCAGAGTTACACAGCTAATAAGTATCTGAGGCCAGATTTTAATCCAGGACCTCCCATTTCTAGTCCTATTTCTCAATCCACTGAGCTACCTCACTGGCCCTCCTTGCTATTTCTTTTACCTGAAGCCTACACAGTGTGTTCTTTTTGAAAAAACCAAGCCTTCACTCAAAGCTAGTATAGCAGAGAGAAAGTGATACAAACAGAAAAACCTAGAAAAGAATATACCCTCTTAGGAGCTACTAGGTGTCTCCACAGATTAAGAGTCAAGCGTAGAGGCTGAAGATCCTGGGTTCAAATTTGGCCTCAGACACATCCTAGCTGTGTGAGCCTGGGCAAGCCTTAGCCCCCACTGCCTAGTCCTTACCACTCTTTTTTCTTGGAACAAAACATGGTATTCATTATAAGGTGGAAGATAAAGATTTAAGGGAAAAAAGAAGAAACCCTCTTACTAGAAGTAGCAGAAGCAATCCATAACAGATGAGTTACTCTCTTGCCCAGCTGGGCTAGATCCTTGCAGGATACAATGTCTTGACTACTAGTTCAATTCACTACTGGGCTGGGTCAAGAAGGTCACTCCTCGGAACTGGTTCCTCCCTGGACTCGGCTACTGCTGCTACCAGTTTTATACCAACTACAATTGCTGGGGAAATATCTGAGGATACTTCCTACCTTTCAAAGCTCACAAGGTTATAACCTGGTCCATTTTGTCTCCAGATATTTATTAACCTAAGATCAGGAAAGAATAAACCCAACAAAAATAGACATCATGTGTTCAGAGACTCACCATGGCCAGACATCAGTCATAAATGCCATCCCAATCCTCCACCCCTTATTCCCACCACCATTAGGGGCTCACATGTTCTTTATTAACAAGCTCTCAGGAGGGGGACAGCTAGGTGGCTCCATGGTTTGAGAGCCAAGTCTATAGATGGAAGGTCCTGGGTTCAGATCTGACCACAGACACTTCCTAGCTGTGTGGCCCTAGACACATCACTTGACCCCCATAACCTAGCCCTTATCTCTCATCTGCCTTGGAACTTGTTTCTAAGACAGAAGGCAAGGTTTTTTTTAAACTGCCAGGAAAGAAAGGAAGCACAAGAGAATAAAAAAGAGTCAAGGGCAAAGTGATCCTTTGTTACATGAACTCAGTTCTGGTTCCATCATTAGTCCTTTCAACTCTGAAGGCAATTAGAAAACCCCTTGATAGCACATGACCTGAAGAAGGCTCTTGAAGTCTCCACGTATGAGACTGAAACCAGCCAAGGGAATGCTGCCCATGCTGTAAGGATTTCACTCTAATTAGACAGTCTGCCATTAATATACTTGTCCTAAAATGCACTAACCAGTGTCTGACCCTACTTAATTATTATGTAAAACATAGAGGGGGCAGAGATCTGAATTACTGAGATTTTGTAAACTTCATTTGTAGTTGGCCAATCCAAACAACCATGTTGATTTGAAATTACAAATTAACAAGGATGACGGTGTATTAGGTTGTTTTAATGAGTGCCCTCAAAGAAAAAGAAAGAGCTACCTCCAGGAGCTATCCCAGAAAGAAATGAGTGAGAATTGCAGCCATTTTCTCCTTCTGGAAGGCTGAGCAAGCACAGAGGGTTTGACAGGAAATCCATGCCCCAGAAGGGCAGTAGAGTGTCAGAGAAGCCTGGTCACACAAAGTGGTAGGGTCACAAGTCCCCTGACATGCCACTGGCTTTGGGATGACTGACAGCTCAGCCAGGATTGCTCATCAGTATGACTAGGTTTTATGTCCAAATGAATGGCTATACACCATGCATCTTTGCCCTCGAACTTTCTGCTTCCCTTTTGTCCCAAGGCTTAATGAGATAAATGGTTCTGCTTGACCAGAGGCTGTATATGTCAGAAAGGTGCCACAACAGAGAAAACAAAGCTATGTTGAATATATACAATGTTGGGAAAAAACAACCCACATGAGGAATAAAAAGAAGTTATCATGAGGCAGCTCAGTGGATAGAGAGCCAGGCTTGGAGACAGGAGGTCCTGGGTTCAGGTCTGCTCTCACACAGTTCCTTGCTGTATGGCCCTGGTCAAGTCACTCAGGCCCCATTGCTAGCCCTTACCACTCACCACTCTTTTGCCTTGGAACCAATACACAGCATTGATTCTAATATG
>NC_058133.1:357777718-357833293 GCF_016433145.1 Gracilinanus agilis
GAGAGAGAGAGAGAGAGAGAGAGAGAGAGAGAGAGAGAGAGAGAGAGAGAGAGAGAGAGAGATCAAGTAACTAGCTTAAGATCCGTGGGGAAAAGCAATGCTTCCTAATCTTTTTTTAATACGTTTTATCAATGTCTTTCATTTTTACATCACTCTTTTTCACAAGTATCAAACCCAACTTAGAACTGAACCCTCCTTCCTCTCACAACATAGATAAATAGTTAAGCAGAACAATAGACAGTGTATACAAAATCTATCCCTGAAGCTTCCCACCTTTCTTTTGAGAAGAGGAAGATTGATTTCATCATTTGTAGTACAATACCAAAACTGGTTTTTATACTTACTCAGATTTCAACTTTTAGTATTCTTTTCCTTTATATTGTAATGTCATTAGTATATTGTTCTTCCAAAAGGCACAATAAGTAAAGGGACTATGGGATATTTCTATGCCTCTAAAGTCTTTCCGGGACTTTTGGACTAAGTGTAATCAGCATTTGATATGCCTTTTCAAAAAACATTCTTTATGTTGCTGAAATTGAAAGAGTAGGAACTCTTTTTTTTTTACCTTTTCCCTTTATGTTGTTATTTGCATTAAAACTGTATCTTCTTTGTTTTTAATAGTCTGTGACTATGGAAAGATTTATTATGACTTAATATTCATTCAGATCTTAGCCAAGCATTTTCTCATCACTCATCATGTTTTCCTTTTATAACCATTTTCTACAGACTTGTCCGCCAATTTTTTAAAATGATAAGTCATCCTTAGAGTTATGAGAAACCTTTGAGTCTCAATTTCCTCCTCCGTAAAATATGAGAGTTGGACTCAATAATATCTAATGTTCCCTCTAGCTCTAATATTCTAGGATTCTATGACTTTTTCCCAGAAATGTAAACAATCCAGAAAAAAAAGTCAGAGCCAGAAACAGAGACATGAATGAACTTGAAGAATCAAGGGACTCACTTATGAGACATCATTTAATAAGTTTCTTTTTATCCAATCCTTATGAAAAATGGGGCTTTATTTTAATATTTTGTGTACACATATACAAATGTATGTGGGCATATGTACATGTCCATTGTGAAGGATGATATCATTTTGCCTTCTGTCCTAAAACCAGTTTGGCCCCAAGACTCCATAGAATTTGACCTTACCCTGTTGTGCCTTCCCTCTCCATTCTACTTCTTTCTCAGATTGATAATCAAATCAACATTATTTTTGCTACTGTGAAGGACATGACAAGCTACTGTCCCATGAGTCCTCTTAGCATCCTTGTGCTTCTGAGTTTTAAATTGGCTAGATGAAGGTCCTTTCCACAACCACTATTCCCCATTCTCCCATACCTATGTCTGTCAGTGCCATCTCTCAGGTATTCCTATCCCACTCCTCCTCTTCAAAGAGTTTCAAGATTTCATATATAATCTTCTTTCTCTGTTCTTTGAATGGAATTTTTTATTTGGTGTTCTTAAATATACAGTCGTTCAGTCATTTTCAGTCTCGTCTGACTTTCCATGACCCCATTTGGGGTTTCCTTGGAAAAGATACTGGAGTAGTTTGCTCTTTTTTTCTCCAGCTCATTTTGTGCATAAGGAACTGAGGCAAACAGAGTTAAGTGACTCTTCTTGCCTTCCACTGAGTCCTCTGGAATCCTTGTTCTTCATGCCAGATCTCTGCCTCCTTTCTAGAAATTAATGTACACATATGCATGTACATATATGTACATAATTATATGTACATACACATATGTACATGTCATTTCCCCCCAATAGGATACGAATTATTGAGAACAAGGAATATTTCATTTTGTCTTTGTATCTTCAGCACCTAGCACAGAAATAGGGTATATATTAACTACTGAAATGAATATAGTCTATAGTACCTTTAACCAAAATGTAGTTTCCTTGTTCATCTCTTTTAATCAAATCAATTTTTGCTGATGTCTTCTCTGAGACCAAGATTGCCACCCTTATTTATGAATCTTGATTGTTCACTTGTGTTCCTTTTAAATTTTACATTGTTACATTGTGATTTCTAATCCATGGGTTTATCCCATTCCCATTTATACTTATACTCTAATTTTTTTTCTTCTTCATGAATAACTGGAAGGATAATACAATAATCAATAGAAACAGGAAAATTTCCTATGAAAAAGCTTGCAGGCAGTTGATAATGAAGTTATAGAGTTCAAGAGAAATATTAACATTGGATATATCAATTTGTGCATTGTCTGTATGGAGACAAAAATTGAACCCATGGGAATGGGTATTAATTATTAAGGAAGAGAGCCCAGGACAGAGCCTTGAGGAGCAGAAGCAGGACAATGATCTAACAAAGAGACTGAAAAAGAATACCCAAAAAAATTAAAAGGAGAGCCAAGACAGAACAGACCTGGGAGATGTGAGTCCTGGAGAGTGAAACTATTTAGCCTAATGGTGGGCACCCCTAAATCCCCTACCTTATAGAGAGAGAAAGTAAATGCCTGGACTGAGAGATGGCAAGATCTGGGAGCAGTAGTAGAACAGCAAAAGAGACTGGCTGACCCAAGCCTGTTGGAAAATAGAGAACTGAATAAATGGCTCTATAACTGGAAGAGAAATGAGAGTTATCACATGAGGGAGAAAACATGAACCTACTATGATTCAGATCCTATAGGTCTTATGGGAAGAGTGTTTCCTCCATCCACCATCCATCCAATACCAAGAACCAAATTTGTTTCAGAGGATGCAGTCACTTAGGTAATATCATAAGTCTATATGACTCAATAAGTACCTAAGGAAGCTGGGCACCAGGGGCCAGAAAGCTCTCTGTGTAGCGTGGAGTTGAATCTCTAGCAACCCAAAATTTCTAGGGAAGTGTCATCCACAGAGAGGTATTATGAGTCTGGAGAACCATATATACGGAGGATAAGTGAAGAAAGGATATATGTCAATTGCATGAGTGTTGTTTTATTATTTTTTTAAAATCATCCTGGAAATTTTTCCTTCATCTTCATCTGAGTTATTTTGAAAAGCAAGGGAAAAAGTGTTAATGCCTGGGTTGATTAGGAAAGATCTTTTATAGGAAGTGGTACCTAATATACATGCAATTTCTTAACTATTTATTTTTTCCCTTCCAGTTTCATCTACAAATGTTCTTAGAATGCCAAGACCTAGGTAACAAAAAGCCTCCTGAAATTTCAGTTGAGAAGCAACACAACGTGTAATGGAGAGAATAGATAGAGTCCTATGCTCAGAGTCAGAAAGACCTAGGTTCAAATTCTGCCTCAAACACTTATAAGTTGTGTGACCCTAAAGAAGTAATTAAACCAATTGGGGTTTCCGTTTCCTTATCTGAAAAATGGAGAGGGGGCAGATAGGTGGTTCAGTGGATTGAGAGCCAGGCCTAGAAACTAGAGGTCCTGGCTTCAAAACCAATCTCAGATACTTCCTAGCTGTGTGATCCTGGGCAAGTCGCTTAACCTCCATTTCCTAGCCCTTATTGCTTTTTTGTCTTTGAACCAATGTGTTTTATTGATTCTAAGCATATATCTCACAAGATTGTGGTAAGATGGAATAAAATGATGTGTATAACGTACTTTGTAGACCTTGAAGCATTTGTCAGTTATTATTTTATTTAGCAAATATTTATTTATATTATTTTCCCCTCCGTTTTTTTTAATTTAATAAGACAATACTACTCATAGATTTCAGTTATCTTTCTCAATGATGCTTTGCAAATGAGGCTGTCTTATAAACTAGTATTGTCCATATCTTTCTGCTTGGTAAGAAGATTAGGTATTTATTGGCTTTGGTACTTTCTGGATTCTTTTGGGAGACACCATAGTTGTTATATGGTGCTACATATTTGCATATGTTCCATTATCCTCCTGCCAGATTGTAACTCCATGAAGGCAGAGAATGTATCTTGACAATCTTTGTAAAATCCCAGGCACCGAACACAGTGCTTCACACATAGTAGGTGCTTAATAATGGTTATTGGTTGGATGGCTGAATAAGTAAATGAATGAATAAATGGTAATCCCTTACATTTCCTTAGTGCTTTACAAGGAATATAGCATCCCTTTACTCTCCATAAGAACCCTCTGAGGTTGGCAGAACAAACTCAGCTGAACTATTAACATATTAAACAATCTCGCCAAATTTGACGAAGTTGGTCATTAAATTTGGATTTAACCTGTGGACCCAGGCTCTCAAACAAAAGCTATATCTGAAAGAAATAAAGTTCTGCAGTCAATGAGAATTTTGAAGTATGAAGCACATTTCAGGGCCCTACTATCCCATTTCCTTTGGCTACAGAAATTCTAACCATTGAGGGAATGTTTTCTTGGGCTATGATATTTGAAAAACATTGAATAATAATACAGTGCACTACAAATGTCTTCGAGCTTCAGATTTTTCTCATCTGCCTTCAAAGTACACAGAAACTCAACCAAGAAAATGTTTTCAAGGCCAATTAACTCCTACTGGAGTTTCAAGCACAGTGCTATGATTTAAATGTAACCTATGCCTTAACTCAAGAATTTGTATAAGACTCTCCTCATTGGTAGACAGAACAATATTCAGTGCTCTCTGCCTGCATGAAGGACAGAGCTGGCTAGAACCTGGAACTGTGAGACGCCTCTCTGGAAACAAGAAGACAGAAACCGGAAGAAAAATCTCACCTCTCCCACACTCTCACCAATCCTGCCACTCATGTAGGTGCTCTCCACCAAAGGGAAGAATCTTATGCCAGAATTGAACCCCAAGTTATATAAATAATGAAAATCTTTTAAAAGTCAATTCAGTTTGTTAGAGTTGATCCAAAATGAGTCTTAAATATGCAATATATTGAGAGAAATACAGAAATCTTAGTTCTATAGTTTCTTATTTGTTGAATTATTGAACCATGTATATGGAAACTGTGGGAAGAAGTTGAATCTTTTCCATAAAATAATGGAATCTTTTGAGTTAGAATCCTCAGAGCGGATTTAATTCAACTTATCAAACATTTACTAAGTACTACTAAGTGCATTAAGTATCTGCTATGTTAAGCACTGGGAAAACATAGAGATCAAAACCAAATAGTCCCTGTCCACAAGCAGTTTGCATTGTACTAGAGCAGTGATTCCCAAAGTGGGCACTACCGCCCCCTGGTGGGTGCTGCAGCAATCCAGGGAGCAGTGATGGCTACAGGTCCATTTATCCTATTAATTGCTATTAAAATTTAAAAAAAATTAATTTCCAGTAGGCTAAGTAATATTTTTTCTGGAAAGGGGGCGGTAGCCCAAAAAAGTTTGGGAGCTGCTGTACTAGAGGAATACAACATCCGTCAAAGAAAGAAAAAAAGAAAATCTATACCAAGACAAAAAGAACACTCACCATTAGGGGAATCCAGAGACTTATGTCAAAGTGGTACATGAGCAGAAGATAGAGATCCAAGAGATCCAGATGAAGAGAAAGAGCACTCCAGACACTGGAGATTGTCTGGGCAAAGAAAGAGACACAAAAGACTGCAAAGCCATGCATGGGGAAATACTAGGAGGTCAATTTGACTAAAGCAGAAAATGAATGATGGAGAATGATATGTAATAAGACTGGAAAGGAAGGTAGGCTACTTTGGAAAAGTTTCAATGTCAACCTAAGGAATCACTTTGAGGAAACCTGTAACAACTAGAGCTTTTGGAGTCAGATTTGTGTTTTGGAGATAATAGTATGATGCATTTTAGAGAGTTTCCTGGAGCACTAAGAAGTTAAACAGCTTGAAGGGCAGCTAGGTGGCTCAGTGGATTGAGAACCAGGATTGGAGACGAGAGGTCCTGGGTGGAAATCTGGTTTCAGATATCTCCTAGCTATGTGACCCTGGACAAGTCTCTTAATCCCCATTACCTAGCCATTAACCATTCTTCTACCTAGGAACCAATACACAGTATTGATTCTAAGATTGAAGGTAAGGATTGAAGGTAAGGCCAGCTCTCTGTCTACTACATCCTACTGGCTCTAGGAATACAGATCGCAAAGTCAATATGAATAGAGGTCCCACAGACAGAAATAATGAAGTCTGAAGGAAGAAAAAGTTTGGGGTGAAAGATAATAAGCTTAGTTTATAATACCTTTGAGTTCTAGATGGCAATGTGGCATTCAGAAACAGACCTGCTGTTAAAGGGGTTAAAAGTAAAAATTTGATACTCAAATGAGAGAGATCAAACCTAGAAAGATTTGAGGAACATCTGCCAAAAGGGGAAGTCTAAAGCCATAGAAATAAGTGAAAATAACAAAGAGAGAGAAGAGAGAAGCCCTAGAGCAGCTGATCCTTAAGACACGTCTACATTATAAGTTTAGGAAGCTGATGAAAACAGTGGAGAAGTGTTTTGTAATACAGCGCCAGACAATGAGGGCACAGACCTGGAAACATCCACGTTTGGCTGTTTTCTGAAATGCCTAATGATGAGAAATGGAGTGACATGGCTCCTTAGTTCAACATGTTCAGGCATTATGTAACTGCTACCTGTCTGTTTATTGTATAGCGAAGAAAAGCCTTTTGATTGGCTGCTGAGCCAGAACTGTTTGTGCTCACAAAAGACATTAACCAGCCAATTTAGGACACTCTTTTTCCTGGTGGTGACTGAGGAAAGGACTATTGAAAGCCTCTGGAAAGAGTAAGATAGAGAGAGAGAAAAGAAAAACAGAGAAAGAGAGAGATAGAAATGCCCTTCCAATTACTCTTCCCCACTTGGACCAGCTGATGGTTCTGAGAATAGTATGGCTGCTTTTCTATCTCTGTTCTATATTTCTTCCTCCTAGGTGGAGGAGTGTGGGAAATAGCCACAAACTTGTGATCTTTGAAAGGCAGAAGAGTAAGCCACCAGATGTCGAAGAACTATAGTCCTTAACAGACTTTGCCAGAAGCTAAGTCCTGCCCTGGAAAGTGCCCTGCTTGACTCAGTCTGGTAGCACATCTATCTGGTAGCCAATGTATAATGTCTCACAAAAGTGCACCTGATGGGAAGAAGGCTTTGTAGCAACCACTTTTATCACTCTTTCTGAAGACTGATGAGAGCTTTCCCCTAGCACTGAAGGAAAATACTTTGTAACCTCTGTGTTTGTTATATATTTTCAGTAAATATCCCTTTGTCAAAGCTCACTGTTAATTGTTAAAATGATAGTAGGGCACTAATCAATGATAGAAATTACATTGTGAAGATACTAATTAACTGAAGATTTACATCACAGAGAACATATCACACATCAAGTCAATAAGATTAGAAAGACACCCCAATCATTCATGGGTACTCTCAGGAACCCAAGAGGAACCTGTAGCTCTCTTCTGGGCAATTAAATTGTGGAGCCTTCATAGGCTACATTTTAAAGATGTAAAAGGAAAGCCAGAGAATGGTGTATCTTAAAAACACAGGCAGATAAGAGTATCTAAAGAATGAGATGTGCAGCAATGTTAAAAGATACAGAGCAGTCAAGGCAGATGCAACCTGAAAAATAAAAAGACCATGAGATTTGGAAATGTAAAGGGTTGTTTGGTAGAGATTGGTTAAGTGCATTAGGTTGAAAGGATGAACTATTGTTTGGGACTCTGAATGTACCTCCCACATAGATGCAAACATCTCTTAGCATTGAGATAATTTGATCAGTTTGCAGTGGTTCCCAAACTTTTTTGGCCTACCGCCCTGTTTCCAGAAAAAATATTACTTAGCCCCCTGGCAATTAACTTTTTTAAATTTTAATAGCAATTAATAGGAAAGATAAATGTACCTGTGGGCATCACCATCTCCCTGGATCGCTGCAGCACCCACCAGAGGGCAGTGGCACCCACTTTGGGAATCACTGGTTTAAAGCATTGATCCTCTTTCTCCTGGTCCTATAAAAGGAAACAGACAGATGTGCTGGAATCTTTCAGGCTGATATATCCAAAGAGGTCTGAGGCCAACCAGAAACTAGAATTCAGTCCATTGACATATATGTGCATGTTTATATACATATAAAGTGAATAAATGAAAATATATAAGATAAACTTAAATATAAAATAGTTTGGTAGGAAGAGTATTAGCCTTTAGGGTGATTAGAAAGGTCTCATACAAAAGAAGGCACTTGAGCTGCACATCAAGGGAAGAAAGAGATCCTTTTTAAAAATATTAAATTAGGGGGCAGCTGGGTAACTCAGTGGAGTGAGAGTCAGGCCTATAGACAGGAGGTCCTAGGTTCAAACCCGGCCTCAGACACTTCCCAGCTGTGTGACCCTGGGCAAGTCACTTGACCCCCATTGCCTACCCTTACCACTCTTCCACTTATGAGACAATACACCGAAGTACAAGGGTTTAAAAAAATATATTAAATTATTTCCATGGTTACATGATTCATGTTCTCTCCCTCCCTCCATCCCTCTCCCCCCCCTCCCAGAGTTGACAAGCAATTCCACTGGGTTATACATATATATAAAATCACTCGAACCCATTTCCATATTATTTTTGTAAAAGAGTGATCCTTTAAAATCAAACCCCCAGGACCAGCTGGGTAGCTCAGTGGATTGAGAGTCAAGCCTAGAGACAGGAGGTCCTAGGTTCAAATCCAGCCTCAGACACTTCCCAATTGTGTGACCCTGGACAAGTCACTTGACCCCCATTGCCCACCCTTACCACTCTTCCACCAAGGAGCCAATACACAAAAGTTAAGGGTTTAAAAAAATTAAAAAAATAAAATAAAATCAAACCCCCAAATCACATACCCATATAAACAAGTCATTAATCTTATGTTTGAAGAAAGAGATCGTGTGAGACAGAAATAAGAACAAAATGTATTCGAGGCATGTAAGATGGTCATTTCAAAGGCACAGAAATGGGAGTTATAGCAGCTTATGTCAGGAAGAAAGGGAAAATTTCTGTATAGTCTAGCTCTCTTGAAATAGACTCCAAGAGCAGGAAACAACAGCCAGTAAAAATGGAAAGACAGGTTGCATCCAAGCTGAAAATGCCTTTAGAAGTTCACAAATTACCCACTTTCTGGCAGCAATATGATGAAATCTGGGTGAAGATTATAATGCAATAAAAATGGTCCTTGGTTTAGGGACAGCAAGCAAAAGTCACAGACCCAAGCAGAGATTTAATGAATCCTTAAATGAATGGGTCAAAGAGCAAATCATACAATTAATAATTATGTGAAAGAAATTTATAATGATGAAACAAAATTTCCAAGATACAGCTAAAGCCATCCTTTAGCTGAGGGGGAAAGGAACATTAACAAAATAGAAAAAGAGAGGCTAAACTAACTAAATATGCATTTTTTTAAAATTAGAAAGCCAACAAATGAATAAACCTAAAATAAACATGGAACAAGAGTTATTAAAAATCAAAAGAGAAAAGGATAAATTTGAAAATGTTTAAACCCCACAGAAATGATAAATAAAACAAAAAGTTGGTTCTTTGGAAAGACTAATGAAATTGATAAAATTTTATCCAATTTTTTTCAAAAACACATGAATAGAAAAATCAATAAAATAGCAAATGAGCAAGGTGAAATCACAATAAAGCCAGAAGAAAAAAATGATCATCAGAACATAGTTCAGTACAGTTATATGCTAGCAAAATATGTGTCATCATGGGCAGCTAGGTGGCATAGTGTACGGAATACCTGATCTGGAGTTAGGAAGTTCTGAGTTCATATCTGGCTTTAGATTCTTACTAGCTATGTGATCCTAAGCAAGTCACTTAGCCTTGTTTGCCTCAGTTTCCTCACTTGTAAAATGAGCTGGAGAAGGAAACGGCAAACCTCTCAAATACCTTTGCTTTGAGGAAATTCCCAAAGAGATCAGTTAGGTACAAGGGAAATGATTAAGCAATCAAAATATGCAAACAAAACTGTGAACATAAGAGAAATAGAGGAATATCTCAAAAAATATAAAATACTCAAGCTACAGATCCTATGTAATCTAATCTCAACAAAGGAAATAGAGGAACTATATTTAGAACTATATAACTATAAAGGAACTACCAAATATAACAAACAATGACAACAACAACAACAACAACAACAACAAAACTCTGATAGATTCACAGGAGAATTCAATTGAACTTTTGAAGAATAGTTAATATCCATACTTCACAAATTATTCTCAAAAACTGAGAGAGAAAGCACTCTACCAAAATCCTTTTATGAGACAAATCTAATTCTAATACCTCAACAAAGGAAAGATAAAACACAAAAGGAAAAGGATAAATCAATATTATAAATAAATACCGTCTCAACAATTTTAAACAAAATCCTGTCAAACTAGTACATCTTTTACTAGGCTATTATTTATATTTTTCCTATTTTTTATATCAATAGAGACTAGAGGAGAAAAAAGAATCTTGCTACTTGAACAAGATATCAATCTAGAAAGGTAAAAAAAGAGTTTATATTTGATCCTAAAGGCAAAAGGAAGCCCCTTTAGTTGATTGATCAGGATATTTGCATGGCCAAATCTATTCTTAAGGAAATTTACTAGCAGCAGTGTATAGGATGGAGTGCAGTAGTAAGAGATTTGAGACAGAGAGATAAATTATTGGAAATAATTAAGGCTTTTGCAATAATCTAAGTAAAAGGATTTACAGAAGAACAGCTGAAAAATCTGTCTTTTCTTCTCTCCTTCCCCTCTCCACCCCCTTTTAATTGTAGCAGGAAAAGAAGAGCAGCATAGGCACACCTGAAAGGTTTCTTTATCTCCTGCTGTAAATGATGATAGAGAGCAATGCTTACAAAACCGCGTCGCTTTTCAGCGTAAGGATTCTGCTTTGTCCAATCAGCTTCTAGCAGCTAAAGTGCTCACCTCTGATGAGGACAACAGCTGCCAGTCCTGCCAGAATTGTCAGCTCTCTCAACAGACTTAGCCCAGAAATAGGCAGACCCTCTTTTCTGATTTTCTTCCTTTCTCTCCTCAGTTCAAGCAACATGAGGAAGTTGGTCTGCCATAAGCTTCTCCTTTCAAGCATATTCTGTTTCTCAAAAGTCTCAGGATCTCTGGCTTCTCGTTTCCTATCTTTATCTGATCATTTCTTATCAACTAAAGCCTCAAAGCAGGGTCTCCTCCTGAATAGTCATCATCCATCTCTAACTCAGGTTGAAAATCCCAACACCCACAATTCTTTGGGGTTTGATACAAACAAATCACATGCCATTTCCCCCATATTTGTTTCTCAAACAGTTCTGTGATTTATAGTTTCCAAACTCTGAAACCAGTAGTACACAAATGAGTACACAATGCACTGCAATTATCCCTATCTAAGTCATCACCATTCCTCTGAGCCACTTCCCTACAGAACAGTCTATGATTCTTCTCCTCGGGTATTTTACGGGGCTGTGATTCTTCTCAAAATGAATTTTATAAATTTAGGGTACAAATTTTCTTTGCCCATTTCAGCAAACAAAATGTCCATCGATCAAAGGGACAGAACCTTGCATCCTCTTTACAGTGAGCATTTGCAGTCCTCTACAAATTAAAAACTTGGGATAAGCAAAGGTATGCAAATAGCATATAGTGGAAAAATAATTACATAATCGACATATTTTGCATCGGATCAATACAAAATATTTTTTCTCATTTAAGACATTCAATAAGTATACAATATCATGGAGGCAAAAGTAAAGATTCTCATTCATAATATATATGTATGTATAGTATTATGTTATTAGCATTATATTATTAGCAATTATATTAGCAAATAAGCAACCAAGTGTATCACTCACATGTAACCAACCAATATATGAAAATATAGCAATTATACATGCTAACAGAATACACAAGCTATATATGTTGAAGATTACATAAAAACT
This sequence comes from Gracilinanus agilis, assembly GCF_016433145.1. Taxonomy (NCBI): domain Eukaryota; kingdom Metazoa; phylum Chordata; class Mammalia; order Didelphimorphia; family Didelphidae; genus Gracilinanus; species Gracilinanus agilis. The sequence goes on from NC_058133.1 coordinate 357,789,512, forward strand.
TATATGATCAACAGTTTAAAATAAATACATATTTTAACCCTTACCTTCCACTTGGAATCAATATCATATATTGATTCCAAGGCAGAAAAGCAATAAGGGCTATGCAATAGGAGTTAGGTGAGTTGACTTGCCCAGGGTCACACAGCTAGGAAATGTCTGAGGCCACATTTGAATCCAGGACCTCCTCTCCAGGCCTGATTCTCAATCCACTGAGCCATATAGTTAGCCTCAGTTAAAATATATTTTTTTATTTCTTTTTTTTCTTTATTCAAAGATATTTTCTTTTCCTTATTATATGTAATAACAATTTTTACATACTTTTTCAAAATTGTAAGATCCAAATTGTCTTCCTCCCTCTCTTCCCTCCCCGCTCTTGGAGATGGTAAGCAATTGGATGTGGTTTATAAATGTATTATCATGCAAAACATACTTCCATATTGGTCATTGTTGTAAGAAAATATTCATAAAAAACCAAAATCCTGGGGACAGCTGGGTAGCTCAGTGAATTGAGAGTCAGGCCTAGAGACAGGAAGTCCTGGGTTCAAATCTGATCTCAGACACTTCCTGGCTATGTGATCCTGGGCAAGTCACTTAATCCCCACTGCCTAGCCCTTGCCATTTTTCTGTCTTAGAACCAATACATAGTATTGATTCTAAGTTGGAAGGTAGAGGTTTAAAAAAAAATCTCTAAATAAAACATAAATAAACTAATGTGAAAAATAGTATGCTTTGATCTGCATCTGACTCCAACAGTTTTTTCTAGAACTGGGTAACATAAAATATATTTCAAAACAATTAATGTTATAAAACACAGAGAAAGCTGCATATATCGCACATTTGTCATTATAGAATGTTGTTTGGTGAATTATCACCCCTCTGGTTTTATCTAGTAAATTATCTAGGTAATTCTAATCACTTTAATAGTTTTGATACTCTTACCCTAAGTTTCTATATATCCAGATTACTAACAAGCAAAAGTCTCAAATGAGAGGTTTGGGAGGTGTCTCTTCAAGACTGAACTTGATTCATATAACTATACAAAGCTTGAAGTACTGGGTTTTGGAAATAAAAAGTCACTGGTGACTTTTGAAAGACCAATTTATGAAGACACTAGGGAGGTATTAGAAGTAAGTTTGTAAGAGTTTGAAGTTGTGGGTAGTAAATAAGTATAAGCATGAAGTATGGTGTGTTTTTGTTTTTCAAAAAAAGTTTAGCAATGAAGGGGAGAGAAGATATGAGATGATAACCAAAGGGGAAAGAAGGGTCAACAAGAACTTTTTTTTTTAAGGACTGGATGTAATGTGTAGATAGATAGGAGCTAGTGGAGAGATAAATTGAAGATACAATAGAGAAAGGTACTATACCTGCTAGAATTAGTTCTTAAAGGACATGGAAGGCATTCAGATCAAGGGCACAGGTAGAGGGATTCACTTTATTAAGGAGAAGAAATCTATTTTCTTCTCTGAACAAAGTAAAGAAGGAGAATATGATGATGCTGAAAAGTTCTAAGTAATGAAGCAATGGACAGTGAGGAAGTTCGGTCAGATGATCTCAATGAAATAGGAAGTTAGGCTAGCTATTATAAGCATGGAGATTAAAGGCAGAAACAGAGAGAAGAAAATTAAAGAATTGGGACAATCACTGTGGGAAATGAGACAAGTCTGATCAGTAAGGGTAAAGAAGAACTGTCGAACAGGAGTGTGAAATCAGCTAAGTTTAAGTGACAAAAACTTGCAGTAAATGGCATCAACTCATTTTCTGGATTTTTCTCCTATAATACCTAACAATCTTGGAGTAGCAACAGAGAAATATGTTATTAAGAGTTATCCAGGTCAGGAAGAGTAAATTGGGAGTGGGGATCCAGCAAGGGATTCTAGGTTAGTATCTGGTTAAATATGAGAATAACTGACAAAATTGGGTTCATGAAACCAGAGAGGAGGAGATGAGCTGTGAGAACTCTGAAAATTTTCTTCACATTTCTCCCAATTCAAATAAAGACATTTTAACATCATGACTATTTTTGTCTTCATCACTTCTGTTTTTTTCCCTCTTACTAAAAGCTAGATTATTGACACACTCAGGCTTTATACAAAATATATGTAACAGGTAGGAGTCCTATGATTAGTACTAGTCAAGGCCATAAGTATATGGTAATCCCTCAAGCACTTCAATACCTACTATTAATTTCCCAGGTTCTTATGATGGATTCAACCTCTGATTCCATTCTTCTGGAACCACATCCCTCCATTTCTTCCCTTTGTTGCATGCTACGTAAATCAAAAGCCTCTAGCATAGAATGATTATCTAAGTAAGAAGTGTAATTGAATTATATACACATAGTAAAAAAATATAAGCAGCAATTAGATATAGCATTGACATTTTGTTCAATGTCAAGTCTGACCTTTTTGTTTAGGGAAAAAAACCTCATTCAGGCTAATGTCTACTTCTCTTTTCAGACTCTTAGCCATAGTTCAGGAATAGGAAATAAAACAAACCTGGAAATCAGTATCCTATGATAGGTTTCCTGTCACCCAGTAAAAGTAAAGCAAAATGGGGCAACTATGTGGCTTAGTGGATAGAGTTCCAGGCCTGCAGATCTGGGAGGTTGTGGGAAACCAATAAGAGAATAGATAAAAATCTGAGACTCCTCTTTTGACCCCTTTTGTGATCCTTGTGATTTCTTGTTGAAAAGTATTGTGGCCTTATTGAAAAGCTTTAAGTTCCTAGCAATCCTGAATTTAAAGGGTTAACACTGTTCCCCTTTGGCCAAGAATGCATCTGCCTGGTATAGCCAAGGTCAAAACCTTAGCAGGGGCAATTCAACCCTGAGAAAAATATTCCCCAACATGGTTTTCTGATAAGAACCCAGTCAAAATTCAGCCTTAGCCTTGTCCTATTCTGAAGCCAATGTTTTCTGTTTTGATGTGACATAATTTGTAACTTCTGTGCATCTGCAAAGTTTTTGGGGTGTTCTTTTGTGTGAAATGAGTCTTGAAATGTTCCTGGAGATAGAGCTGGAAGCATGAGCTAAAAGATCTCAGTGTCTGATACTTCCTTATCAACTAAACTATCCTTATCAGATTATCAGAGATGATAGCTAGATCTCCAGAGGAGGTCTTTGGCTCAAATGTGGCCTCAGACACCTCATAGCTGTGCGACCTTAGGCAAGTCACTTAACTCTCATTACCTATTTCTTACTACTCTTTTGACTTGAAACCAATACACAGTATTGTTTCTAAGACAGAAGATAACGGATAAATATATATATGTTAGATAGAAAGATAGATAGATAGATAGATAGATAGATAGATAGATAGATAGAGCTATAGATACAGATGTAGATATATAGATATAGATAATGTGTATGTGTGTATGTGTATAATTGCAACTTTTCACTGACTCCCTCCTTTCCTCAGTATAACCTTCCCTTATAACAAATAGTTAAGCAAAATGAACACCTTCGCCATATTTGAAAAATATGTGCCTCGATGGGCGGCTCTACAACAAGAGGGCAATATAGACATTGAAAGGATCCATAGATCACCCTCTACACTAAGCCCTGAAAAGACAACCCTTTGCTTCTTCTGAGAGATGGGAGCATATTTCATCAGCAACATTCTGATGTCACATTTGGTCACCCAACAGATCAGAATTCTGAAGTTCTTCATAATGTTTTCCTTTGCATTGTGGTCACTGCATAAATTGTCCTCCTGGTTCTGCTTATTTTGTTGTTCTAGACTGCATCAGTACAAATGAGCCTTCTCAAGTTTCTATTGGGGAACTGAGACTTCCAGACTAAGATGGCAGCAGAGTAAAAACCAGCTGCTTAACCTCTCCTAACCCACACATATAGGACTCCTCAAGAGGATAAAAACAAATCCAGACGAACGAAGGGACCCCACAACAAGGTGCAGCATTTCATTGCTATAAAGGGGTGAAATAGCTCTCACTAAAATGCGAGCAAAGCAACCCCTTTCCCCCCACCACCTACTGGGCCAAGGCCAGTGCACAAGAGTTAGAGTAAGTTTGGGGCATCCATTAAGTTCTTGGCAGCTACCTGGGATCATCAGGGCTTGCTCTTGAGAACAGCAAGACTTAAGACCCCAAGAGGCTAAAGAACAGGACTTTAAACACAAACCTTGAGCACAGGCATGGATGCAGGTGCAGACGTGGACCCTGAGCCCAGGCCCAGACCTTGGATGGGGACCCAGTGCAGAGGGGTGCATGACTGTGGAATCAGAACCCTGAGACTGTTAAAGGAGCTTTGAGCAGAGGAACAAGCAAGGGGACCACCAAGAGGCTTGACCCTGAGAAAAACTAGACCTGAGACCTCAGGAGCCTAAAGAGCGTAGACAGACCCTGGGCATGAGGATAAAGCTGAGAGGGTGTGTAGCTAACAATGGCAAGCCAGTCACAAGAACCCCAAAAGTGAAAGATCAAGAAGAAATCTTTAACACTCAAAAACTTTTACACAGAAAAAATTCAGACAACAGAGCAAACAGCAAAGGAGAACAAACAAGTAATCATATCCAAACCTTCCCAAGAAAATGAAAATTGGTCACAAGCTCTTGAAGAGTTCAAATCTGAGATCATGAGAAATATGGAAGAGATTTGGCGAGAAAAGTGGGAAATAGCTCAAAAGGAAATTAACAGGTTAAAAGACAGAAACTCCCAAATGGAAACCAAAATTAAACAGCTGGAAAACAGGATAGACCAAACCAAAAAGGAAAATCATCAGATTACAACAGAAAACAATTCTCTAAAGACCAGAATTGGGCAAGTAGAAGCCAATGATCTCTCAAGACAGCAAGAACAAATAAAGCAAAGTCAAAAGACTGATAAAATAGAAGGAAACATGAAATATCTCACTGAGAAACTGACAGATCAAGGAAACAGGTCTAGAAGAGACAATTTGAGAAACATTGGTCTTCCTGAAAAAGCACAAATTAATAGAAATTTGGACTCCATACTAAAAGAAATTATTCAGCAAAATTGCCCTGAAGTTCTACAACAAGAGGGCAATATAGACATTGAAAGGATCCATAGATCACCCTCTACACTAAGCCCTGAAAAGACAACCCCCAGGAATATAATAGCTTCCAAGTAAAAGAATTAATTCAAGAGCTTCCAAGTAAAAGAAGAAATTTTACAAGAAGCCAGAAAGAGACAATTCAGATATCAAGGAGCACCAATCAGGATCACACAGGATCTGGCAGCCTCCATGCTAAAAGACCACAAGGCTTGGAATATAATATTCAGAAAGGCAAGAGAACTGGGTCTACAACCAAGGATCACCTACCCATCAAAACTGACTCTATACTTCCGGGGGAAAGTATGGGCATTCAACAAGATAGAAGATTTCCAAGTATTTACACAGAAAAGACCAGGACTAAATGGAAAGTTCGATATCCAACCACAAAAACCAAGAGAAACATGAGAAGGTAAATAGTAAACAGAGGGGAAAGAAAGAAAACTCTTATTTTTCAATTTGCCTCTTTAAGGCCTTTCATAAGATCAAATTATTTGTATTCCTATATGGAGAAATGTTAGGTATAATCTTCAAAAACTGTATTCACTATTATAGTAATTAGAAGAATAATTCATAGGGAGAGGTTGGTGCACTAAACGGTCTAAAATGAGATGGGGGGGGTGGTGGGAAGAAGGGGGTGAATAGTATTTGGCACCAGGAGAAACTTGAATGAATAAGAAAAATAGGATATTCTATACTATACAAAGAGGGCATGGGAAGGGAAGGGGATGAATACTATTATAAGATGGAGAGGAAAAGAGCATTAAAAGGTAATATTTAAACCTTACTCTCAGTGGAATCAATCCTGAGAGGGAAGAGTAGCTATATCCATTGGGATATAGAATTCTATCTAACCCTACTGAGAAAGTCAGAAGGGATTAACCAAGGGGAGCAGGGAAGTGGAGAGGTAAAAAAAGGGAAGGGAGAAGAGGGGGGTGAGAATCCATTAGGCCTTAAAAAATAAAAAGAGGGAAATAATAAAGGAGGGGGTGGAAAGGGAAGTAAATCAAGGGAGGGGACAAGGGGGACTGGTCTAAAACAAAAAACTGGATTAAAAGGAAATAGCGTAAGAAGAAGGTGTAGAACTAGGAGAGGATACCAAAAATGTTGGGGAATACACAACTAATAATTATAACTCTGAATGTGAATGGAATGAACTCACCCATAAAATGGAAGCAAATAGCAGAGTAGATTAGAAGCCAAAATCTTACCATATGTTGTCTACAAGAAACGCATATGAGGCAGGTGGACATACACGGGTTTAAGGTCAAGGACTGGAGCAAAACCTTTTCGGCTTCAAATGAGAAAAAGAAGGCAGGAGTGGCAATCATGATTTCTGATATGATTAAAAGAGACAGGGAAGGTAATTACATCCTGATAAAAGGCAGTATAGACAATGAGGAAATAATAGTACTCAATATGCATGCACCAAATGGCATAGTATCCAAATTCCTAAAGGAGAAACTAGCAGAGCTCAAGAAGGAAATAGATAGTAAAATAGATACTAGTGAGAGATCTAAATATTCCTCTTTCAGATCTAGATAAATCAAACCAAAAAATAAATAAGAAAGAGATAAGAGAGATGAATGAAATCCTAGAAATATTAGATTTAGTAGATATGTGAAGAAAAATAAATAGAGACAAAAAGGAATACACCTTCTTTTCAGCTGCACATGGTACATTCACAAAGATTGACCATGCAATAGGGCATAGAAACATTGTAAACAAATGCAAAAGAGCAGAAATTAAAAATGTAACCTTCTCAGGTCATAATGCAATAAAAATAATAATGAGTAAGGGTACCTGGACAGGCAAATAAAAAAACTATTGGAAATTAAATAATATGATTCTCCAAAACCAGTTAGTTAAAGAAGAAATCATAGAAACAATCAATAATTTCATTGAAGAGAATGATAATGTTGAGACATCCTACCAAACTCTATGTGGTGCAGCTAAGGCAGTACTCAGGGGGAAATTTATATCCTTGAGTGCATATATTAATAAATTAGAGAGGGCAAAGATCAATGAACTGGGCATGCTAATTAAAAAACTAGAAAGGAAACAAATTAAAAATCCCCAGCTAAAGACCAAATTAGGGATTATAAAAATTAAAGGAGAAATCAATAAAATTGAAAGTTAAAGAACTATTGAATTAATAAATAAGACTAGAAGTTGGTACTTTGAAAAAACAAACAAAATTAACAAAGTACTGGTCAATCTAATTAAAAAATGGAAAGAAGAAAACCAAATCATCAGTATCAAAGATGAAAAGGGAGACCTCTCCTCTAATGAAGAGGAAATCAAGACAGTCATCAAGTTTCTCTTAATCCTTCCTATTTGTCATTTGTTATAGCAGTAGTATTCCATTATGTTCATAGACTATAATTTGTTCAGTCAAACAATGAGCACCTATTGTGTTTTTTTAAGTTTTTCCTAAAATAAAAAGGCTATTATAAATTTTTTGCACATTCAGGACCTTTCTGCCTATTTGACTTCCTTAGGCATTGATGTGCCCTAGCTGGTTCATATTAGCTCTGTAAGGGTTAAAATAGGGGTTTTGACAAAATAAGAGAGCAGCTTTTAATAACTTAAATTTTAATGAGAATATGGTAGAGTTGTAAATTAATATTATCTCTTTAAGTAAGAGAAAAAACTTCTAGCAGCTTTTAACAATTAGCAATTTAGTTTAATTAAAATAGAGATAGTAAAGAATATAGTAAAATAAATATAATAAAGGAGGGAAATATATGAAAGAGGTAGAGAAAGAAATTTCCTAATGTCTATACTAGTTATCCTATAACTATCTATAACTGCCTATAGTTACTATCTAAAATTGCCTATAACTACCACTAATAACAACTATCCCACAAAGTTCCAACCCAATCAGTATTTAATCCAACCCCAATTAGGTCTGTCAATGAAGACCAGCCACCTTCCAAAAAGTTCAAGGAAGGAGAAAAAAACCTGACAGCCCAAACCAAAAGCCAAACCCAAAAGGCAAAAAGCCCTCTAAAGGCTAAAGTCAAAAGCCCTTTCAGTAAGCTCAGGCCTGCCTTTGTATTCCAGCAACTAAATGCCAACCACGAACTAATCACCAACCCACACCATCAGCAACCAACCCCCAATGACCAACTCACTCCCAGCAGCCAACTTCCTCCCAACTGCCAACCCCAAATGTCAGCAACTGAAACACACACACACAACTGTCAGCAACTGACAGCCCTGACCAATTTACTCTAGCCTAGCAGGGGGCTTCCCGGTTCCTACTTCCTATCACTATGAACTGGTTAATCCATACACATCTCTATGGTAAGAAGACTTCCAAGCCCCCCATTAAATTAAAAAAAGGAATAAAGAATTCCTTTTTACAACTCTCAGCAAATCATGGCTTGATATATTGTTTTGTTGATTGTCTGCAGATAAGAAAGTGATAGAGAAAATATTAATAATGCAGATTAAACTTAAAAGTGTGTCCTGGGAACATTTTTTCCAGAAAACTAGTTATTAAGTATGTACCAGCACACTCCATTTAAGGTCTTTAACTTGTAGTTGCATTGACAGGTCAAAGATTATGTACAGTTAAGTAATTTGGGGGAGTGTGTAATAATTCCAAATTTTTGCAGTAGCAATTAGATTAATTCACACCTCAGCACACTGGCATGTCTATCTACCAGGCTCTCCAACTTATACCATTTTTGCTCCCTGAATTTTCTAAATGAATTTTTTTTCCAATCCATTTCATTTCCCAAATAGCTGCTTTCAAAGCTCTAAGTCACACTGAGGAACACCAAAAACAAAAACCATCCCAGTCATTTACACTAAGTTTCCACACAACTTCTCCCCATCACAGTCATTCACATGATACATTTTGTATCTCCCAGATCACACTATGCTTTGGAGGAGAATGCCTGCCCCCAAAACCATAATAATGGAAAGATACATTATGCATTAACAAAGTAGAGATATAGGGTTGTCTTGACATTGGGTTTCATGGTTTGGAAATCTTTACCCATGCAACAAAGCACAATCATTCTGACTGCCAAATTAGCATTGCTGTAGACAGACCCAGAAAGACCAGCAACTGTATGATACTGCATATTCTATTAACTTGTTTTCAGACTGGACTCAGCAACCACTGGAAAGATGATATTGCTCTGGAAATTACAGAATGATTGACTGAATTATTTTCTCTCCATGTCTGATAGAGGAATAGGAAGGATTTTCTTTCTGCTTTGCATGACTTCCTGTCCCTAATTAGAATATTTTAAAACCTTATTAGAGAAAGAAGGTGACAAAAGACTGAATTAGAAACTCTTCAGTGACCATTGCTCTCTCAGACAGGAATATGTAAGGAAATTCATTTGAATCCTCAGATTTCAATTGTATGCAACAGAACATAGAGGAAAATTCAAGTTTCATTGTCAGTGTAAATAAAGGGAAAAACTCTGAGTTAGCAGGGTTTTGTAAAATGAGCATTACTATCAATATTTCCAATAAACATGAATTTGAGTTTTCCAAATAATGGAGCTATATATGTCCATTATTATGGAACCTAGAATTCCCACCTTCACCTCTGAAGTTTCACTGAAGAATGCTTTGACATGTGTTCTACTTATGTCTTGGGAAGAAATAGAGATAGGCTTTACCCAACTAAAATGCCTAAGAGAATCCAAAGATACTACCTCCCAATGACCAAAAAATGGGGGTGGGGGGAGAGGAAAGGTCCATGTTACAGAGGAATGACCTGCCTCTTTCACTAAAATCTGCATTGTCCCACCACACCCAGAAGATACCTGGGTACTATGGTGAGAGTTCAGAATTCCAAGAGGAACCCCAAAAATTACCAATGAGGATCAGACCTGGGTAGCATAGTAATTAGAGCACTGTGGATAGAATTAAGAAGACTTGAGTTCAAGTCCAGCCTTGGTACCGACTAGTTGTGTGACCCTGGACAAGTCACCTAATTTCTGTTTCAGTTTCCTCTGTAGCCAAATAATAAGAATAGCACCTGTTTCCTTGGATTGTTGCAAGAATCAAATGAAATGAGATTTCTAAAGTTCTCATTATAGTACCTGGTACATAGTAGGCACTTAATAAATGTTTATTTCCTTCCTTCCATAAGGTATGCCATACCAGCATTTGCCTCCTTCTTAGTAGACAGGATAAATTGATGAGACTGATAGAAAACAAATCAACTTCCTTTGTATGAATTATATAAATAATACTTTCTATACTCTAATGTATTCTAGACATTGTAGATTTTTCATGATTTTTTTTTCTTCTAGTGCCCATATCTGGTCAAGGCTGCTAGAGCAGGAGAAGAATCAAAGGGGGTATATGTGGAAGTGTGCTCCCTCCTGTTTAATTCAATTCTATTTATCAAGCCTTTATTAAATATTTGTGATATGTCAGACAGGGCAGCTAAGTGGTGCAGTGGATAGAGTGTCAGGTTTAAAGTCATGAATCTAACTTCAAATACTTACTAGCTACTTGACTCTAGACTTAATCCTATTTGCCTCAGTTCCCTCATCTGTAAAATGAGTTGGAGAAGGAAATGGCAAACCATTACAGTATCTTTGCCAAGAAACCCCAATTGGGATCATGAGGAGTCAGACACAACTGAAATGACTGAACAATAACAACAAAATGACCTGTTCTCCATAATGTTATATTATCGGGTCTTATACTCTCTCATCAGCTTAAACCTAAAGAAGATATATAAGAAAGTACCTCTGTATTTGTTTTAAACCCTTGTCTTGTGTCTGAGATTCAATACTATGGCTCCAAGACAGAAAAGCAGTAAGGGCTAGGTAATGAGGATTAAGTGACTTGCCCGAGGTCACACAGCTAGGAAGCATCTAGGGCCAGATTTAATCCCAGGACCTGAGTCTCCAGGCCTGACTTGCTATCCACTGAGCCACCTAGCTGCCCCTTTTCTTTATTTTGTTTGCAGATGTTGGATATATAGACGGTTAAATTTGATAAATGCATTGGAAAGATAGCTTTATTAAAATGCTTTTCTCCCTTCTTTCCTTTTTATTCTTTATTATAAGTGATGATTTTGTATGGGGAAGGAAAGAAGAAATATAAGGAAATGAAGGTGATATAAAAACAAATGCTAATATTTTTTAAATGTGACCTTTGCTACATAACATACTAATGACAACCACTTACTTAAAAGGTTGTGTAAGAATTAAAATAGGGGTTTTGACAAAATAAGAAAGCAGCTTTTAATAATTTGAGTTTTAATGAGAATATAGTAGAGTTATGAATTAATATTATCCCTTTAAGCCAGTGAAAAGAAAAACTAGCAATCATTAACAATAAACAATTTCATTTTATTAAAATAGAGATAGTAAAAGAATATAGTAAAATGAATATAGTAAAGGAGGGAAATATAGGAAAGAGGTAGAGAAAAAAATTTTCCTGTTATCTATACTAATTATCATATAACTACCTATTACTACTATCTAAAACTGCCTATATTTACCTATAACTGCCTATAACTAATGCTAATAACAACCACCCCACAAAGTTCCAACCAAATTCAGTCCAATCAAAACCAACTCAATCAGTGTTTAATCCAACCCCAATTAGGTCTGTCAATAATGATCAGCCACCTTCCAAAAAGTTTAAGGAAGGAGAAAAAAAAAAACCTAACAGCCCAAACCAAAAGCCAAAGGCCCAAAAGGCAAGAAGCCCTCTAAAGGCTAAAGCCAAAAGCCCTCTCACTAAGTTCAGGCCCACCTTTATATTCCAGCAACTAAAGGCCAACCACTAACTCAGCCCAGCAGCCAACTTCCCTGCAACTGCCAGCCCTAACTCTCAGCAACTGACAGACCAACCAACTCATGACTGGCCTCTTTTATAACCTTTTCCTATCTCACTTCCTGTCTCTATGGTTTCTTGTCACTTCTTGTCACTATGGGCTGGTTAATCCCTACACATCTCTATGATAAGAGGTCCTCCGGGTGTCCCATTAAATTAAAAAAGGAATAAAGAATTCCTTTTTGAAGTAGATATAACACTTTTTTTCTTTTAAAGAAAAATAATACCTTCAACTTCTATGTGGAGAAAATATTGGCGCATACCTAATGTTTTGGAGATAAAGGTTTTTGGAGTGGATTTTTTATAGTATTTGCCAAATAAATACTTCATAGTGAAATACTTGCATTTTCTAATACTTGGTTCTAAAATTATTCAAATAACTCTGTGTATCTTTTCTTAGATCTTGCTTCAAATATATTTCTTGTTGAGTTTTGTGGTTTTCTTTTTCATAGAGGAGAAAGAAGCAAAGGAGAGAAAATAAATGCTTGTTAATTGAAAAATAAAATTAAAAGTATTGAAACCATCAAAAATACATATATTTACTTTTATGTGTATATATACATATATATCTTGTTCTTTATATATATCTTCTCTTCTAGCAGCTTGTTTCATGAATTTAGGGATTCGTCTGAGTTTGTTGATAGTGAAATGAGGCTGAAAATCTCTTAATACTAAAAGAGACCCACATTCTCTTCAATTTGGAAGTTCCCTAAAATGATGAATCAACAAATATTTATTAAACCAGTAAATTGGGCTAGATAAGAGGTTTACATTTTTAAAAAAGAGATAGTTAGGGGGCAGCTGGGTAGCTCAGTGGATTGAGAATTGTAAGAGGGAGTTTTTAGGTATTTATAGATATATATTTAAAGTGTGGCTGCCAGGAATCAAATATTCAGATTGATTCCATGATTAAATAGACCCAAGTCAGGATCAGGTTTAAGGTAGTTTATTTACAATTAGGAAGGTAAAAGGTAGGAAAATAGAGAGAGGGAGAGGCTAGGCAGGCCTGGACAGAGAGAGAGGGTTAAAAGGCGAATTAAACTAGGCTACAAGCCATAAGACCTTAGAAATCAGAGAGGCTATAAGCCTATTTAAGGTAGAGTTTGGAAATGCCAAGGTAGGCCACGGAAGTCAGCCTAACTTACCCACGTGACAATTCAGAGTGGAAGCAGCCTGAGGTCTCAGCTGAGATGCTTCAGCACCAAGTTCAAAGAGGGAACTGCCTCACCAGGAAGTAACCAACATACTTAAAGAGATAGTGTCTCTCGTCACTTCCTGTGGGTCCACCTCTAATTCAAGTGGACAAACGGCAGCCTCTACACTGATTTGGACTGCCCAAAGTACAGTCCCTTGTTCTTGATTTGTTACTTATTGTCACATGTGGGTAACTCATCTCCCCTCCCCACTAAGGGAGGTGGGGATGATATCATCTCTATACCTAGGGTAAGTAGAGTTTTGACTATGAATGGGCTAGAGCTAATTATATTTACACAGAGTCAGGCCTAGAGCCAGGAGGTCCTAGGTTCAAATCCGGCCTCAGACACTTCCCAACTGTGTGACCCTGGGCAAGTCACTTGACCCCCATTGCCCACCCTTACCACTCTTCCACCTAGGAGCCAATACACAGAAGTTAAGGGTTAAAAAAAAATTTTTTTTTAAGAGATATTCAGAAAATCAGGTGCAGCCAGCACCGAATAACATGAAAAAAGAAATTAAGCTAACTGTATTTTTAACAGACAAAAATCGTTACCACTATGGGGAGGCATTTAGTAATCAATTATTTTTGCGCAGTCAGACCCTAAATTAGTAAGAGAAAAAATTCAAGATCGACACCATACTAGAAGAAAGAATATGGTAAATAATGGCATCTATATAACACTTCAAGGGTTATAAAGTGTTTTACAGGCATGATCTCATTTGATCTTTATTGCAGCCCTAGGAGATATGTATTAGAAACATTGTTTTCCCTATGTTACAGGTTCTGAGTATACTCACTACATCTTGCATCTGCTTCCTTGCCTGGTTTCAATTCTTATTATTCAATTAGTCCCTCTCAAGATAAGCTCATCACTTTTAAAATCCACCATGCTATTAATTCAAGCTTTGACCGATTCCACCTCCCAATATCTTCCTTTATAGAGGTCAAAAACTGTACTTTCAAATTTCTCCACTTTGCATCTGGTGCCCTGCCTGGTCTCAACTCCATAGAACAAGGTGCTGTAATGGGAGATAAAGGAGATAATGTGAATGTATAATATGATATTGATGGTAGGAAATGTGAGTCACCAGGGGCCTGGGAGCCTGTAGCTAAAATAATAGGAGATGTGGAGCTATCAGTGATGAGCAGCCTCAGCTGTGGTGCCCAGTCAATCTCCACTGCTAGCTGTAGGCTCCTTTAAGATGTTGAGTGGGCAGCCCCTCCCTGCTGAAGTAACTGTCTTCCTTTTGGGTGAGAGCAGTGCCCAGCAGGAAGTGGGGCTCAGCTTCCTAGTTATAATAGAGGCTTAGCTTGCACTTCTCAGTAACTTCAACTAATTGATATTCCCTCCTCTCCTCAGTTGCCTTAGTCTTGGTAATGATGTAGGTAAAACAGAAACTCACAGAATTAGGATAAGGGATTTATTTTAAACTGGGAAGGGAAAACTGAGGTAAGAGGGTTTAAGGTCTTCTGAAGCTGTTGCTAGGGGCGACTGGCAAGTGTTGGCAATGGACCTAGAAGGTAAGGTCAGGCTGAGGGAACCAGCCCTTAGCCAGAGATAATCTGACACTGCCCTAATGTTATTTGATCCACCAGCTAAACAGATGTAGTTGTTAAGTTGGTTTGGGGGTGTCCCTACCTACTAGGCTACTCTAAACTAAAATCCTGCCCACGTTCCATAACCCAACCTCCCTTCACCTCCCTTCAACCTCCTGGGATCCCCAAGGGGAAGTCAGGGGTAGCTGGGTGTCTGGGTGAGGTCAAGGAAATCAGAACCCCAAGGTTGGGTTTGCAGGGCCTTAAATAGTGACAGCCCAACTGTCAGCTGGTACATGGGTGGCACCTGCCAGGCCAGAGTTCTATTCTGCTAACAGGATTACTTCAAGTAATATTGCAAATGCAAGAAATCTTGCATTTCAGTGCCTCCATGTCTGGTATCCTCTGGTATTCCATCTCCCACCCCTACTTTCCTAGCCTCCTTTTATGTATTATCTCTCCTTTTGGTTTGTTTTTTTTTTAACCCTTAACTTTTGTTATAAAAACCATCCTAATGATTGGTTCCAAGGCAGAAGAGTGATAAGGGCAAGGCAATTGGAGTTAAGTGATTTCCTTAGGGTGACACAAATAGGAAGTGTCTAAGGTCAAATTTGAACTCAGGACCTCCCATCTCTATCTCCTTTTAGATTGGAAGCTTGTGGAGGACAGGAAGTATCTTTCTTTTTTATTAATTGCATCTCTAGCAGTTGGTACAATGCCTACATAGACCTGTAAATATTTGTTCAATTTCTTGAATTGAATAGAGCATCTCAGCTTGCTTGTTTAACCCAAATTCCCTTAGTGTGAAGGGGAATTCTTGGTTCTCTTTGAGTTCACACTTGTGAAAAGAAAATCCTTTGTTCTCTTTGCCTAGTTGGAGGTAAAACTTTGACAATAACTTAAGTACCCCAACCTAGTACCTCACTAGATTGTGAAGACAAGATTAGCTGTCTTTTGTCTACCTTTTGATTGAATCAACACAAGCTTGAACTAGGTGAGTTCACACCTTACTTGATGCTAGGTGAGAAGCCAGCAAGATACTTGGAGAACTCCACCTTTTTCCCCAAACTCAAACTGCAAAAAACTTGAGTTCATATACTCAGAAAGGTGTGAATCCAAAAGTGACAACTCAGACAATTTGGAAACTGTGACTGGCCCACATGAAAAGGGAAACCACCATAAAAGCCAAGAAGATCCCTGAGCAGGCAGTCTGGTGAAGGAGTCTAGGAGAGAGTGAACTCCAAGAAGAGAGAGTGAATTCCAAGAAGAGAGTCACTCCAAGAAGGTAGTCGACTTCAAGAAGAAGGTCCGCTCAAAGAAGAAAGTTGGCCTTAAGAGTCACTTTCAGCTCCAGTCATTGTCTTGACCTGCCTCTAGGAGGGAACTTGGGTGAGTGGATAGCTGGTTTTCCCTTCCTGTCTTCTGGAGATAGTTTAATTCTGATTGAAGGTTAACAAGTCCTGGCTAAGCCAAGCACTAGAACATATTTAATTAGATAGTTTAATGTCTTTTCTATCCTTTTGTATTTCTCTACTTTTACTTCTTTTATAAATAAAAGATTTATAATTTTCATATATTTAGTCAAAAACCATTAATTTTTAACACTTATAGTAGAGAGGGTAGATATTTTGCTTCCAGACTAGTCATGATAACATTTAGTGAAAATACCTTAGAGAGACCGTGGAGTATATGTAGACATTTTGTAATTGTTTACTGTCTGCCAACCATGTAGTTAGGAAAAGCATGCTCTCAATTGTCATTAGTCACAACTGGTTGTTTTTGTTTAGTCATTTTGACTGTATCTGACTCATCATGATCTCATTTGGGATTTGCCATTTTCTTCTTCAACTCATTTTACAGAAAAAAAGAAAATGAGGCAAACAGGGTTAAGGGATTTGCCCAGAGTCAAGCAGCTAGTGTCTGAGGGCAGATTTGAATTCAGGGAGAGAGGAGTCTTTCTGCCTCCAGGATTCAGTGTTCTATTCATGAGGCCACCTAACTGCTCCAGTCAGAAATGGGAGCATCCTTAAAAAAACAAAACAAAACAAAACAAAACAAAAAAATAGACTAAATCAGCCTGAATCTAGTCTCTTTGTCCATTTCCTCTTTTGTTGCTTCCTTGAAGAATTTTTTGACTCCTTTGCCTCTAGAGTTCAGTGAGAAATAATATTATAAGGGAGTCTTTTTCCCCATCAAGGTCAAGCAGCCCCCAAAAAATAAACCCCAGGCCTTGGTTTCTGAAATTGTGTTTTTCTATTCTAGACAAAGGGATTAAAACCTCCTTCAGATATTCCAGAGTCTGGGCTTTGTAGCCAGTTCAGAGAAGCCAGGAGTGACCTTTGGGATCCAACCCAAACATTTATCAATCAATGATGCCACCTCTGCACATGAACTGGATAGAATCAATATAGGTACTGAACTAGATTTAAGATGACTTCCCACCCTATCCCCAGTGATACAGAATAGAGTATGTCCCTGAGGATTTGTACTTTGTTCAAATATGGAATGTCTGACTTTCTGGTAATATAAAAACAAAAAAAAATCAATAAAGACCTATTTAAGAAAATAACCTCAAGGTTAAAGTAAAAACTAACACATAGAACTTAGTTCAACTAAAATATAAAATGAACCATTACATACCTGTCTGGAATGCAAGCTGTTTCTTTCCTACACCTGCTGCCTCCAGGTTATAAATGCATGAACAGGTTAGCCCACGGCTGCTGAGTAATGAAGCCATGACTGGCTTTAATGAAAAGTAAAGGCAAAAATAAACAAGTTAAACTCCT
Organism: Gracilinanus agilis; assembly: GCF_016433145.1. Taxonomy (NCBI): domain Eukaryota; kingdom Metazoa; phylum Chordata; class Mammalia; order Didelphimorphia; family Didelphidae; genus Gracilinanus; species Gracilinanus agilis. The sequence continues at coordinate 357,806,889 of NC_058133.1, forward strand.
AAAATAGACATTTTACTCACTATCTGGAAAGAATTGCTGTCAAATTCACTTTATATTTATTTCACATATACACTCATCTCTATACATACAGGTATCCCTTCCATATTGCGACTTTTCCCATCTCAGTTTTGATATATCACAGGTTGGCATAAAAAATTAATTGGGAATTTGGAGGAGTTTGGGGGAAGCTGCAGAAAACACTCAAAGGCCAGCAGATGACAGAAAAAGTTTAGAAACTCAGAAATGCATAAAATATGAGAATAGTATTGCATAATATCCACATATTTTATACCATAAATAGCTACAAATTCTTCTCTAAATTTAAAATGAGTAAAAAGTTAAAATTTGGAAAAGAATATGAAAGTCAAAAAATTTTACGTGGATTTTCCAGATCACAGGGGCACAGTGCCCTTGACCTCTGTAGCATGGAAGAGATACCTGCATATACTGTTTAAAAAGCCTACCCACGCTCCCAGATCCACCCTCCACCCAGCAATACTCAAAATTGAGTCCCTGTGTGCTGTGCATCCTGGGTATTTATAGGGTTGGCTCCAACTGCCTTTTGGTCCTGGCTCACGCCACCTGGGTACATTCCGAGGTCTCAACTAACAATCTTGTCACTCAAGATGATTTCCATCTTGTCCCAGAAATTCCTTATAACAATACACACTCATTTTCTCCTTCTAGACCGGTGATGGCAAACCTATGACACATGTATCAGTCATGTGTAGCCATTTTCAATAACATGTGACTGTATGCGGCTGCATACAGAGAAGTACGGGGCTGCATGCCAAGGATGAAACATTTGCTATAGTGTAGTGTAGACTCTCTGTGCACTATAGATGACAATTCTACCTATATTAATTACCTATTTTGGTTTATTAAATACAGTTACATATTACAATTATACATTTTTGTTATTTAAACTATAAATATTGCAAAATTATGGGTTTCTTCTCAAAGTGACACACCACTCGAATTATGACAAGTTTTTTGGCAAATTTTGACACACCAAGCTCAAAAAGTTGCCCATCACTGTTCTAGACCCATCCACCTTAGCCCTCATAGAGAATTTAAACCCTTTAAAGTCAAGGACTGCTTTGCTTTTGACTAACATATCTCCTGGAACATAGTAGGCACCTACTAAATGCTTGTTAAATGCATGTTGACTGAATAAACAACCCAATGAATGAATGAAGGGAATACTGTCACTTGTACAAACTCCAAACTAAAAGTCTTATGGGAATGGGAACTATTATTCATATTATCTAAGGTTCCTTCCAGGTTAAACATTCTAAGAACTTATAAATCTAAGTCAAAGTGTCATTTCATAATATTGATTGACTAGATCCCAATCAATAGTAGTATGAAGGACATGTTTCTCCTTCCTCTATCTCTGTGGTGGCAAATCTATGGCATGTGTGCCAGAGGGAGCACTCAGAGACCTCTCTGTGGGCATACACATCATTGCCCCAACACAGAGTTTGCCAGAGGCCACTAGAAACCCAGAGGGATGCAGGGCCAGGCTGCTCCTCACCCCTTCACCTGAGGACATTTCTCACATCACCCACCCCTCTAAAAGGTTCACCATCACTGCTCTATCTCTCCTTCACTTCTCTCAACTTCATCTGTGTTGAGCAGAAATAAAATAATATTAGGGGCAGCTAGGTGGCTCAGTGGACTGAGAACCAGGCCAGAGATGGAGGTCCTGGCCTCAAATCTGGCTTTACACACATCCTAGCTATGCGACCCTGAATAAGTAATTTAACACCAATTGCCTAGCCGTTATTGCCCTTCTGCCTTGGAATCAATTCCTAGTATTGATTCCAAGACAGGTAAGGGTGTTTTTTAAAGGAATAATATTAGATTATATTCTGTACATAGTTTATACCTAATCCAATCCAATAAACATTTATCATGTGACAGACATTGTGCTAAACACTGGGAATATAATTAATAAAAAGAAAGACAGTCTCTGTCTTCAAAGAGCTTACAATCTAATTTGGGGAGACAAGATACAGAAGGAGGAAAGAAGGTAAAGGGGAACCGGTCTGGCACTGAAGTATCCTGTTCCATGGAATTGAAACTAGGCAGAGCAGCAGATGAGAAGCAAAAGAATTGAAAGTTCAGTTTCTGCCTTCTTTTAAGGAAGGCATTGGGAGGAGTTTGGGGTTCTACCCTCCAGTCCTCCAGTCAAAGGAGAGAGAAGGCTGAGGGAGATGGTGTCAATCAAGGCTTGAGTTAGCAGCATGGTGGTAGGTTTAGAAGTGATGAACTTATCCTGGGAGGGGCATCCTATTCCATAGAACTGAGACTGGGCAGGGATGCCATATAGTATACTGGAGTAAAAAAATAGTTATTGAGGGAGAGACTCCTTGACTCATAGAATCTAGAGAAACTAGAAAGGACTTGAAAGATCTATGAGGGCATGATGTAAGAGTAATCATATGTGTGATCCCTGTCCAAGGGCCTGATTCTCCATTATTTACAAGTTCTAAATATTTTAATTGATTCCTATGCTCTTTTCCCATTGGAAATTACTCTCAGATCTAGTCATGTTAATAAGTCACTTCAACTTTGTATTGATAATAAAGCACATAGAACAATTTACTTCAAATAAACTTTGTGAAAGCATGAGCAGCAACTATTTCTAACCTTGTGACCCAAGCAAGCCATTTCCAGTGACAAAAGATTTTGAATCTATCTCATTCTAATTCTAAAGCCCAAACCTGGCCTCAGTGTCAAGAAAGAGAAACTAGAAATATGAAATAGTGCCTTGCAGATCACCAAAACAACAGCAGGTCTTTAGGCTTAGGAATATACTGTTTCTTGACACTGGAATGCTATTTTCCTGTGAGAGATACAGTCTACCCAAGAGCCTAGCTTGGATCCAGGGGCAGTGGTTTTGGCACCTGGCATCAAACCTTCAGGATCTATTGATTGCCCTGATGGGTAAGACAGGAAGAAGGCCCCATTGAGCTGCTTTGTGTCTCTCAAATACAAAAGAGAGATTACAACCTACCCCAAAGCCAGATGGATGGGCATGGCACACCCAGTACCCTGGCCATGACAACCATTGTCTCTTCCTGTCTCATGCCAAGTAGTTGAAAGATGGGGCATCTTGGCAATCTATGAAATAGCCCAGAACATGGTTGGAGCACTGGAAAATCAATACTTAATCAACTACCTACTGTTCCTGGGGAATGGTGGCACTTTCTTGATGATCAAGATGAAAAGAGAAATGGAGAGTTAGCCAAGCATCCACTTGTTGCCTTCCTTCCATTTTCAATGCTCTCAAGCTGACTTTGTTTATTGAATCCCTTGCCAAGCCCTTTTACAAAGTGGTTTTTCCTTTGACTAATTCTTGCTCTGGAGCATCTGTAAATTTCATAAGTATACCATCTATGCCTTATCCAAATAAGTGATAAAATTATAAACAGTCAAGGCCAACAAAGGGCCAACAAATCTTCCCCTAAGTTCATTGAGAACCATCTGTGGGGGAGTTGATCTAATAAGGTATTAAGCTAACTTTAAAGATGTGCCAATTCCCTTGTCCTTTAGTGGTGAGATAATTTTTTCCTGATAAAAGGGGGCAAGCTTATTCAATGAACAATAATTAGAGATGCCTTTGCAAGGTGTTAAATAGCTAAGCCCTAGAGACAAGTAGTTTGTTTCTGAGAGAGTACAGGCTTAGGAGCTCTTTGTGGACAAGGCTCCTGCAGGGAAAAGAAGAAGAAATTTCTCTGCCTCCATCCCATTTGACCAAGAATGGAACACATTTCATCTGAGCAATTCAGGATTTCATCATTTTCAAAAGAGTTTGAGGCACCACTGAAAGAACAAAGGCATACTCTTGACAGATATGGATTCAGAGAAGCAATCTCTTAAGGGAGAAGGCCTAGAACAGCTAGCAATTTCTGGTTGGCAGTTAAACATTATTGTACATCTTCCCAGAAGAGTCTTAAACACCTGAAGTTCTCATTTTGCATAGTAGCCTCTTCCACTATGGCATTTCCATGAAAACTTGGAAAAATCTAGAAGCATTTAAAAAAAAAACATTCAGTATGGTAATGATCTCAGGAACAGAAGACCTGGATTTTATAAGCCTATAAACTCTTTTATTCTGTTATTATTTCCTTTTGTGTGTCATGGATCCCTTTGACATTCTGGCAAAATCCATGGACTCTTTCTCAAAATAATATTTTTTTGAAACTTAAAATAAAATACTTAGGGTTAGGAAGCCAATTATACTGAAATTCAGGGTTGTAATTCTGGCCTAGAAGGGGCAGGTTTGGTAGATAACTGAAATTGTAAAAATATTTTTAAAAAATAAGTTCATTGACCCTGGGTTAAGAACCCCTGCCCTATAGGTATCCAGCTTTCTCTACTAAAAGTCTGATTCATTATTACAGAAGTGATTGTAGACAATTCCAGTAACAAGATGGAAAGGGTTGGAATAAGACTCTGGTCAACAGCACATGGTATATCTATTACCTGAGGAGCAAAGAAGTTAATAAAGAGAGGAAAGTCTTTTTGTTTTTGCCTGAAAACTATGAACAGAGGCATGACCTACTAGAGATGACCTAAGAGTTCCCTTGTGGTTGAGATTCTCTGATTCTGGCATGATTTCAGGTAGGGATCAGAAATGAGAAGGAAAATGGTTTCATGGCATGGTCATAAAAGGCTGTTCCAGTTTAATTGCATTCAATTCCACAAGTATTTATTTAATGTGTCCTCAAGGTGCTGGATATTGAATATACAAAAGCAAAAACTGAAATGCTATTCAGTTATGACCAGCACAGCTGATTAAGGCAGTATGTGTCTGATTGTTTGGAGTAGGGGGTAGGGTCAGTTGTTGGCAGGGTTTGTTTTTGTTGTGGACCTGAAATTTCTTCAGTGTGGTGAGCTCTAGGTGACACTTTCTCAATCCAGATCAGACTGGTACCTTTTCAGTATCTCGTAGTCTTAGGAAGCTATCTGAGACACTAAGAGGTTAGGTGACTTGCCCAGGGTCAATACAGCTGGTGTGCTTCAGTTGAGACTTGAGCCCAAGTCTACTTGATTACAATGCTGGTTTTTTGTCCACTGTGCCATCCTGCCTCTCAAATTGTCTCCTAGGATTGGAAAAATAAGGGGGACAAGGAGGAAAGAGCCATCCTTTGCTAGCTTTTATATTTGCCTTGATTGATAAGGAGGTCAGATACAGGCAATTGCTAGTGTCTACAGCCCTGATGGCAAACCTATGACACACGTATTAGCACTGACACGCGTAGCCATTTTTGATGACACGTGGCTGCATGCGGCCACATACAGAGAAGTATGGGGCCACGTGCCAAGGATGAAACATTTGCCGTAGTGTAGTGTAGACATTCTGTGCCAGAGGTCTGTAGGCCAAAACAACTATCACTAAGCAGATAAGTTAAGTAATTAGGTTTTGGTTTATTAAATGCAGATATATATTGCAATTATACATTTCTGTTATTTAAACAATAAACATTGTGAAATTATGGAGTTTTTCTCAAAGTGACACACCACCTGAGTTATGCTCGGTTTTTTGGCAAATTTTGACACACCAAGCTCAAAAGGTTGCCCATCACTGGCCTACAGCTCTCCTGCATAAATCCATTTACCTTGACTGCTGAATGTACAGAGGATTCTAGCTCTGCCATCTTACTTCCAGCTAAAGATTGCTCCAGTGACCAGAGATGAGAAATTCCTTGATGCCCCATCACTAAGCTGGGTGTTAGGTAGTACACTGAGGAAATCTGAAGACTTGAGATTTTAATTATAAGATTTGAGGGTTTTTCATTATTGGGGCTAAACTAGTTGAACCCAACTGGGTCTAGAAGAGAAAGGCCCCCAAGGGAAAGCTGGCCCTGGAACCAGGAGTTTCCCCTTCCCTTGCCCTTATCCTCCTCTATCCCTAACCAAATCAGATGCGGAAATTAAATTAAATTAAAAAAATAAAAAAGACCCACCAGAACAATTATTTCATGCAGCTCCTTTCAAAGACTCCAATTTCAAATAAAGTGCATTAGCCCCACTTAGTGGAGGGAGAGATGACTGGACTAGGGAGTGAAAGAACATGGACCCAATCAGCCTGTCACTCACCTTGGCTGCTTAATTCCAGTGTCGGGGCACCTGCAATGCTTTTTAATGAGCTCCCCATGGGAGCCAAAGCAGGGCTTGGATTTTCAGGGAACATCCCCATAGGCTACAATTACTCAGACTGATAAAATCACACAGAACCTTAGAGCTGGAAGGAATCTTGAGGATCAACTAATTCAGCCTTAACAATGGTTTGCATGGCTTCCTGAAACCTGAAACCTTGTGTTTCCTCTCAGCTAGAGGTTCAATAGAACCCCATTTTTAACTGCACCATTGAGGAACCCTGAGAACAGCCAAGATTCAGAAAGAGAGAGACAGAGAGACTGAGAATGACACACACAGGCAGAGACACAAAGCTAAAGGGGAAGGAGTGGGAGCTAGACAGACAAGAAAGAGACAGGCAGAAACAGAGAGGGGAAGGGATGGGGGAAATGGGAGGAAGGAGAGGGATAAAGAAGGAGGAAGAGGAACACAAATGACACAATTGGAGGCCAAGAATAAACATGTTCATGGGTTACTAAGCCTCTTATGGCGTATATATTTTGTGATCTATTAACTTGTATACATTGCAGTAAAGGTTTGAAGCCTCTGGTTAGCAGTAATAACATGGAGAGGGCATAGTTCAGCTTGGAGCAACATAAAAAGTGATGAATTTGATGTCAGAGGACCTGGGTGAAAATTTCCATTCTTCTCTCTGGGTAAGTCATTTAATCAATCAATCAGTCAACAATCATTTATTAAGTACCTACTTATTTCCCAGGTATTGTGCTAAATTCCTTCAATATAAAGAAAAGTGGGAAATAAAAGTTCTTGGCCTCAAGGAGTTCACATTCTAATAGAGATGACCTTAGTTTCTACCCTCTCTGTTGATTATTTCCAATTTATCCTATATATATAGAAAAGATGAATAGGACAATCATAAAAAGCAACCTGGAAAGATACATGCAGCATTCCCCAACTGACAAATAGTCAAAGGCAACTGACAATTCTCAGATGAAGAAATTAAAACTGTCTTTAGTCATATGAAAAAATGTTCCAAATCACTGTTAATTAGAGAATTGCAAGTTAAAACAACTCTTAGGTATTACCCCACACCTATTAGACTAGATAACATGGCAAAAAAAAAAAGAAAAATGATAAATGTGGGAAGGATATGGAAAAACTGGGGACTAATACATTGCTGATGGAACCGTGAAGTGATACAATCATTCTGGAGAGCCATCTGGAACCATGCCCAAAGGACCATGAAACCGCATACTCTGACGCAGCAATACCACTACTAGGTCTGTATCCAAAAGAGACAAAAGATTGGGGGGGGGGGGGAGGGAAAGACCAACTATATAAAAATATTTGTAGCAGCTCTCTGTGGTGGCAAAGAACTGGAAACCAAAGAGATGTCTATCAGTTAGGAAATAAGTTGTGACACACAGTTGTAATGGAATACTATTGCACCAAAAGAAAAGAGAAACAAGAAGATCACAAAAAAAAAAAAAAACCTGGAAAGACTTATATGAAATGATGCAAAGTGAAGTGAGCGGAACCAAGGGAACATTGTACACAATAACAACAAAAAAGGTATGATGATCAACTCTGAATGACTTAACTGTTCATAACAAGTGGAGGATCCAGGACAACTCAGAGGGACTCATGACAAAAAAAACTATCCATCACCATAGAAGGCACAGACAGAGTCTGAACACAGGTTGAACCATACCATTCTTCACTTTATTTCCTATATGAATTTTTCTCTAGTATAAGTGAGATGTGTCTTGGTTTACAACATGATGACATGGAAATATGTATTGTATGATAATATACATATGACCTATACCTTATTAGCTGCCTTCTTGGGGAAGGAAGAGAGAGAGAATGTGGATTGCAAAATATCAAAAAATGAATACTAGGGGCAGCTGGGTAGCTCAGTGGAGTGAGAGTCAGGCCTAGAGACAGGAGGTCCTAGGTTCAAACCCGGCCTCAGCCACTTCCCAGCTGTGTGACCCTGGGCAAGTCACTTGACCCCCATTGCCCACCCTTACCAATCTATGAACCTATGAGTTCATAAAACCTATGAGACAATATACCGAAGTACAAGGGTTTAAAAAAAATGAATACTAAAAATTGTATCAACATGTAGTTTGGGAAAAAATAATGAAGAAAGAAAAACTCATCTAAAAGACAGAAATACCCCTAATACAAAGTGAAGTGAGCAGAACCAGGAGAACACTGTATTCTATATATACCTTGTTCATATATCATCTTTCTCATTAGATAGACCTTTGAGAGGAAAGACTCTCTTTTAACTTCCTTTTTATTCTCAGCACTTAGCACAACACTTAGGACATAGTAGGTACTTAATAATAAATGTTTTATTAACTGACAGACTGATTTATAAAATGAAGCAGTAGGAATAGACGATTTAAAATAATCCTTTCCCACTCTAAATTTGTGATTCTATGATCCAAGTTCGATGTTGTGTGTGTGCCTAAAGCAAACAAATTCCTTATCTGACCTTTTCAGAGGAACTCCTGGCACTCAAACAAAAACATAAGCCCTGCCCTCCAGTGCCTTATGGTCTAAGGCAGTGATGGCAAACCTTTTAGAGACCAAATGCCCAAACTGCTTCCCAACCTCATTTTACCCCACACAGGGTAGGGAGGAAGAGCTTTCATTGGGCTTCTGGGCAGAGGGGTGAGTGAATTTAGAAATGTCCTCAGGCGCCCATTGAGAGGAAGAAGGGAGCAGCCTGACCCCACTGGCTTTCTCATAAGGAACTCTGGCAAGCTCTGTGCTGGAGCGAGGGTGAAAGCATGCATGCCCCCAGAGAGGGCTCTGAGTGCTCCCTCTGGCATACATGCTATAGGTTTGCTACCACAAGTCTAAGGAAACAAAGCAGGTTCAAACAAATAAAATGAAATTAAAACAACAGGCAAACAAAAATTGTATAAGAATATTAGAAAAAGCAAGAGGATGAACTTCTTTGTACATTTCATTTTCTGGGGAGTGGGGAGATTTAAAAAAAAAAAAACTTTTTGGCCTCCTACAATAGGTTGATAAAATAAAGGAGTTGAAAGACTGAGTCAGTTTAATTTAATGAAAAGAACACCAGCCTGGAAATCAAAAGTCCTGAATCCTTGCCCTGGTTGATTCAAAAACTAGGCATTTTGAGTAAATCGATTCCCCAATCAGGTTCTTTTTCCTCATCTCTCAAATGAAAGGGTGGGAATGGGGACTATCTAGGATGAAAAGTTGTGAATCTGGGTTATTACTTCCTTCTGTTGCTAAATCATTAGTTCTCAGAGAGTGTGTACCCATTGGTATGCCACAAATTTTAGTTAAGCGTATGTCAAATTGCATGGGATTTATAGCTAAATTGCATGCACATTCTTGAATTTCCTGCCTTAGTGTATCATTACTCTTCCTGGCAAAGAATACTACTGTGTCATTAGCAAAAAAAAAAAAATAGAACTTCTGAACTAGGAAATCAGAGTAGAAAATGTAGAAATTACCTATCAAATGAGCCTAGTACTACATCTCAATGACTGGAATCATACTGCCTCTAAAACTAGACTTTTGAGTCTTAAGGATTCTGTAGCTACTGATTTCTGGCATGAGTTATGGAGTGGGTAGGGGAAGAGGGAGAGAAGTATAATATTTCAATGTTTTACAGCACTGGCAGAAGGAGACAAAGACCAGAGCCTCCTCTCATTCTTTCTGTCCTTTCTTCTATTTTGAATTATCCTACATCTCATCTTCTAGCCTCCATGAGATGTTCTTAGGAAGAGCATCACCAGCTACACTACCATCCAGAATTCTGGTGGGGTTGGGGAGGTAGTCTTAAAGAGAACTATAACTCATATCCAGGGACATGGATCCCACCCCTTTATTTAGTCTTAATGGACTTGTGGGAAAATAAAAAAGAATGGAACGCCTAGGCCTTGATCACCCAATTCCCTCCATCTACATGGTACTTTGAACTATTGGTGTGGGGAAGGTGAAGAAAGAGAAAAAGAAGAGGCACTTCTGGGCACGCTCAGCAATTTGGCATGGTGAGCTACAGGGATAGAGAACACCGTTAGAGCAGAGCAAAAAAAGAGGAAGAGAAAGAAAGAAAGAAAGAAAGAAAGAAAGAAAGAAAGAAAGAAAGAAAGAAAGAAAGAAAGAAAGAAAGAAAGAAAGAAANAATTGCTATTAAAATTAAAAAAAAATTGATTTCCAGGGGGCTAAGTCATATTTTTCTGGAAAGGGGGTGGCAGGCCAAAAAAATTTGGGAACCACTGCTCTAGGTAATAGGCATTCTTCAACCTCTTGTTTTTTCCTAGGTGGATAGTTAGGTCAAATTCCTTTGGATTTCATTTAGGAATTTCTGCAGTGTTCTGGGGCTTGATATCATTGTGAAAGCAGTACAGAGAAAGGGTGCAATATTTGGAGTCAGTCATTAAATATTTGTTTATTATTTTTTAAACTTTTATCTTCCATCTTAGAATTGATACTAAATATTGGTTCCAAGGCAGAAGAGTGGTAAGGGTCAGGCCATGGGGATTAAGTGACTTGCTTAGGGTCACACAGTTAGGAAATATCTGAGGACAGATTTGAATCCAGGATCTCCCATGCCCAGGTCTGGCTTTCTATACACTAAGCCCTTCAATAAGCATTTATATTATATATTCATTATATATATTCAATAAGCAATAAAGGGGCTTATGTTGTGCCAGGCACTATGCTAAGCAATGCAGAAATAAACAAAGAAAAAAATCAGTTCTTGTCCTCAAGAAGCTCATGAGACAATATGTAAATAACTGTAATAACAAGACATTATATGGTGTAAATGGAAGGTGATCTCAGAGGGAAGGCATGGGAGTTGGGGATGGACTGGAAGATGCATCCTTCAGAAGATAGGATTTGAGCAGAGTCTTGAAGAAAGTCAGGAAAGCCAAGACGCAGGGCATCCAGGCATGGGGAATGGCCAACGAACAAGCATGGTGTCAGAAGATGGAGTATCTATTTAAGGAATTGCAGGGAGGTCAATGTAGCTGAATCAGAGTATGTGAAGGGAAATAAAATATAAAGAGTGGAAAGGAAAGAAGGGGTCAGATTATACAGAGCTTTAAATACTAAATAGAAGATTTAATATCCTATTCTGGAGGTAAGAAGGAATCACTAGAGTTTAGTAAGTAGGGGAGTGATACAATCACACCTAGCTTTAGGAAAATTACTTTAGGGGCAGCTGGTTGGGTCAGTGGAGAGAGTGCCAGGCTTGGAGTTGGAGGACCTGAGTTCAAATCTGGCCTCAGACACTCCCTAGCTGTGTGATCCTGGACAAATCACCTAACTCCAATTGCCTAGTCTTTGCCCTTTTGTCTTAGAGTTGTTACTAAGACAGAGAGTAAGGGTTTGAAAAGAAATGAAAGGAAAATTTCTTTGGCAGCTAAGTAAATGATGAATTAGAGCAGTGGTTCCCAAACTTTTTTGGCCTACCACCCCCTTTCCAGAAAAAAACATTACTTAGCCCCCTGGAAATTATTATTTTTTTAATTTTAAAGCAATTAATAGGAAAGATAAATGCACCTGTGGCCATCACGGCCTCCCTGGATCACTGCAGCACCCACCAGGGGGCGGTAGTGCCCACTTTGGGAATCACTGAATTAGAGCATCCATCTTTTCTTTCCCATCTTAGCTTAACTGATAAATAGTCTATGGCAAGGTGACCACAAGGAAATGACTGTGATTTGCCTAAATGAGATAATGTATGTAAAGCCCTTTGCCAACCTTAAAGCACTATAGAAATCAATTATTCTTGTTATACTGGGGAAAAAATAGGGGGATGCTAAAACACTAGAAGGTATTCATTTGACTAACAATACCACTCTTTTTCCATTCCCAAGACAACATAGCAAGAAAACAATACAGCAGCCACTTTCCTTCCCCATTCTGGGGAAAGGCAAAAGAGTAATACTGATGTTGATGAGATATGTGTATGTGTGTTGGGAGTTTTCTATTTCTATGGCTGTATTAATACAAAATTTCTACAAATGATTATGTAATTATAGCAATGAGTCTAAGTCTAGTTCTGTTGTCAGCTGAAAAAAAATACTCATACTTAACTAGGACTTTGGAGTCCTATACACCACAGGTACCTGGAGCTCCAAAATTTCCTACATAAGTGCAACAGGGGTGATGTAGCTGGATCAGTGCTAAACAACTTGTATTTTTAGATGAGGAAGTAATACCTTTTTGGTTCATGGTGTCCATGAGTTATATTAAAAAAAAAAAAAAGAAAAGGTGGAGCAGCTAGGTAACACAGTGGTTAAATCGCCCAGCCTGGAGTCAGGAAGTTCTGGGTTCAAATATTGCCTTAGGTACTTCCCAGATGTGTGACTCTGAGCAAGTCATTTAATCCCAGTTGGCTAGTCCTTAGCATTCTTCTGCTTTAGAATAAATATGGGGGGTAAAAAAAGAATAAGTATGGGAAGTAAGAGTTAAAAACAAAAAAGGAACAGTAAGATTTGTTTAATTTTTTTATTTTTCTTTTAAAATTTCTTAAATTAAAAAAAATTATTTATTTTAAAAATTAAAGTTATATAAAATAAATTATATTGTGAATAATATACAATATATAAAAATAAAATATATTTATGCATTAAAAATATACATTTTAAAATATAAAATCAAGAAGTTTCAGAACTGAGTTAAGAACTGCCTATTCTCTGGACTATTTAAAATGAGAAGAGATGACTTCTATTCTCTTTCAAGTAATACTCTTTATTGGGACACAGCCAATACAAACTCTGGCCTTCAGCTGGTAGACTTCTCTCCCATCCCAGGGAGAATAACAGCCCACAATGACAAGAACATGTTCTTGCATATGGGAGCCCAAAGCTGAACCTCAAGTCCTCATAGACCTATTCTGTTTCTGGGCATAGATGACCAAAAGGAATCCTAAGAGGTGGATCTTTTCAACTTTCGCAACTTTTTCATGAGCTTGAGATTTCCTGGGTTCCTAGTCAGTGTCTGCTGTCCAGCAAAGTACTTCCTGCAACAACACTGCTTCTCAGAGCTAAAAATGACCCCTTCCAGGAAAATGTTTTAATAGAAAGACCTGAGAAAGCCCAAGCCATACCCATGCTGACCAGAAAATCTGAAATTGTGGAGTTCCTCCTTGGACTATGGATAAAATAAAGACATGATTTATTAGAAATCATCCAATACCAAATGAATGAAATTCAGAATGACAATATTTTAGAGTGTAAGAACTCTTTTAAAAATATAGAGTATCTTTTGAATTTAAAGAAATATCTGTAATGGTATTTCTCACACTCTGATTCTGCAAAACCCTCCAAGAGATTCCAGAAAAATGAAAGTCATCATGAAAGATTGTTGTTTGTTCATCCTTATCCTTAATTTTTAAAGGGGATCAGTGACATCACAGGGTGATGTCTTGACTTGTCCCTGAATTAGATTTAAGTGAGGCAGAGTTGTAAAAAGTTATCAGCCTCATTCTCTCTTCCAGAGTCATCCTGACAAAAGTGACAATAGGGAGGATGACTGATGATGGCCTGGGATGCAGTGGATGGCCCTGGCATCTTCAGTGGCTGGCCAATACCTAAGCTCTCCACAATGCCTGCTTTAGCCACCTTCATGGCCATTGGAACAAATTTTTCTCATCTACCCATTCCACCAGGGGAAGTCTTCACATGCTTAGGATAGATATTCCCCAACTCACTGAACAGGTTTGAGGTCTGTTGGTTACTCTCAATCTGGTTTAGCCTGTCTGCCAAGAAGGTTTTACTAGGATGTGGTCACCTCACTTGTTACAGCTTCTTGGAGTCACAGGTGGGAGTTAGGTGAAAGGTAGGCACCAAAAGTGGATGATCATTCCTAACAAAGGCTCAACCAGCCCTCATACCAGGGGCACACTGCCTCTTTGCCTAACTCTGTTGGTTGTGCACAATGTATGTATCTGTTCAATCACTATAGAAACCATTAAAGACCAATTGAAATCAATGACGGAGTCTTACAGGGGGCTTCTTCATCACTTCAGGAAGAAGCCAACATTTAGATTAAAATTGATCATGAATATGAAAGGCTAGCTTCTTATTGCTCTAGATTCCATCAGTCATTAAATGAGACCAATTATATATGGGTGGCAATCTGTTTTTGGTTGGTTGGTTGATCTGTCTTGGAAGAATGGGGGTAACAGAATAACTAGTATCCTTTTATAGTTTTTGTCATTTTTTTTTAAAAAACATAAATATTTCTACACCAACTCAGATGATGGGTAATTGAGTAAAAAGCAGGAAATTCAAACTGATGGAGTGTATTAAATGACCCAATCTTTAAAAAAAATTCAAATTACAAATAAAACTATGAATTTTAAATCTCCCCCAAAAGTTTTGAGTAAAAGGATAACTCTGAAAGAATCTTCCAAGTAATTATAAGGAAAAGAGAAAATGAAAATTATTATGAAGAATCTTTCGAAGAACGTTCCCAAAGGTATTATTTTAAAAACTAAATTCATTCATTTATTTCCAGAGAATTTAGAAACAAGTCAATCAATTTAATTTAACATGTTGATATCAATCATATCCTAAATTTGTTTGTAATATTGTCAGTTTAGGAAATAGAACAAGATTTTTGTTTTTAATTTTTAAGGAGTCATTTTATTTGATGCTAATCAAAGTAGACATTTCCAAAGACCATTTTTCAAAAATTTTATTGCAGGAGTTTTGCCCAACTTTTTTTTTTTTTTTTTAAGTGAGTCTCCACTGATGCCCAAAGTTTGAAAAAGAGACAAATCGAATAGAAAGTTAGCTTTGGCATCTCCAAAGGAAATCTGAACTGACTCTTACTCTTCTGAAACAAGACACTCCTGAAGCATCCCTCCTGACATTTAGTGTAATCCCCTATCATTAAGTCAGCAGATCAGAAATTCTTGGTTTTTCTCCTACACAAAGCCCTAATGCAGGGGATCATAACACTACCTTTCATCCCACAAATCTCAAAAGCACTTTACAGATAATCGCATTAATCCTCATAATTTCCATGACAATGGGTCCAGATCAAGGTTTCTCAAGCAGGGGGTCAGGATCCCCAGGGGGGTTGCAAGGGAGGCCTGAGGGGGTCGTGGGAAAGAGAACCACTGCAGAGCTCCAAACTGGCTACCACCAATTGGCAATCATAGCAAACTCCAGGCTATGTGAATGGTTGTCCTTGTCCAAATCCTGTAACTTTTTTTCTGCTTCCTCCCCATCCCTTCAACATCTGTTGTTACCCAGAGAAGCTGATGAACTGTAGGCGTGTTGTGAGGAAGGTGCGACACAATCAATCATAGACGTTAGAGGAAGAGCAGGGTTAGTAAGCAGGAATTTGAAGAATGAAAAAGTTTGAAAATTTCAGCTTTAGTCTGTATTATTGAAAGTAGTAGGGCTATTACAAGGGTGCTGAAGTTTAGATGTTTTAAAACATATGCCAGAATTTATTCTGGTGCAGGAGAAGGAAGATTTGTTTTGGAGTTAAGAAATCCTGGATTTTGTAACTATGGGCAAATAATTTCATCTCCTGGGCCTCAGTTTCCCTTATTAAAAATATTTATTATAGATTGTGTGTAGGAGCATCAAAGTAGCATGGGGAATAGAGTGCCGGGGAAGATCTGGGTTCAAATTTAGCCTCAGATACTTTTTTTTAAGTGAAAGTCTCCACTAATACCCAAAAGTTGATAAAGACAAACCAAATAGAAAAATAGCTTTGGCTAGTTTTGGCTAAGTGACCCTGAGCAAGTCACTTAACCCCTTCTGACCAGCCCTTCCCACTCTTCTGTCTTAGCACTGATACTAAGGGAGAAGATAAGGATTTTAAAACAAAATTTTTAAAAAATGACCTCTGAGATATAGCTCTAAATGTGTAATGCAGAGTCACACTTTAGTTTTCTCATCTGTAAAATACGAATAACAATAGCATCCACCTAACCCATTTGTTGTGAGGCTCAAATGAGACAATGTGGGTCAAATACTTTGCAATCCTTAAATCTTATATAATGTCAGCTACTATAGGGATGGGAGTTCTATTCTTATTCCAAGGATGTAGCTGTAAATTCTTTCAGCCACTTTTTAAGTCACAGAGAAGTGGCACCTGTACACAGTTCCAAGTGATGCTGGCCTGTTTTAAAACAAATATCCTCCAAGAATAAATATCTGCCACCGCAGAGAACATTTAATTTTTTTTAAACCCTTACATTTTCTCTTAGTGTCAACAGCTGCCTTAGTATGATTTCAAAGGCAGAAGAGCAGTAAGGGCTAGGCCATGGGGGTTAAGTAACTTGCCGAGGGTCACACAGCTAGGAAACCTCTGAGGTCAAATTTGAACTCAGGTCCTCCCAACTCTAAGCCTGGCTCTCTATCCATTGTGTTCCCTAGCTACCCCCTTACAGAGCATAGCTGGTGAGGAAGCACGGATGACTGAACCAGTGATGGGCAAACTACGGCCCCCTAAAATGTTCTATCAGGCCCTTCGACATTATTCCTAGAATACAATGAGTAGGATACAATACAATGAAACTTTGAAAGAGTTGCCTTAGAAACAGACTATCAGATGAGCATTTCCTTTCCTTTGGCCCCCTTTTTAAAAAGTTTGCCCCTAAAAAACTCTGACAGGGGTCTAATTACTCAAATATACAAAGAGTTAAATCAATTGTATAAAAAAAAACCAAGCCATTCCCCAATTGATAAATGGGCAAGAGACATGAATAGGCAATTTTCAGGTAAAGAAATCAAAAGTATCAATAAGCACATGAGAAAGTGTTTTAAATCTCTAATAATTAGAAAAATGCAAATCAAAACAACTCTGAGGTATCACCTCACACCTAGCACATTGGCTAAAATGATAGAAGGGGAGAGTAATGAATGCTGGAGGGGATGTGGTAAAACTGGGACATTAATGCATTGCTGGTGGAGTTGTGAACTGATCCAACCATTCTGGATGGCAATTTGGAATCATGCTCAAAGGGCTATAAAAGAATGCCTGCCCTTTGATCCAGCCATAGCATTGTTGGGTTTGTACCCCAAAGAGATCATAGATAAACAGAGTTGTATGAAAATATTTATAGCTGCGCTTTTTGTGGTGGCAAAAAAACTGGAAAATGAGGGTATGTCCTTCAATTGGGGAATGGCTGAACAAATTGTGGTATATGCTGGTGATGGAATACTATTGTGCTCAAAGGAATAATAAACTGGAGAAGTTCCACGTGAACTGGAAAGAACTCCAGGAATTGATGCAGAGCAAAAGGAGCAGATCCAGGAGAACATTGTACACAGAGACTGATATTCTGTGGTAAAATCGAATGTAATGAACTTCTGTACTAGCAGTAATGCAATGACACAGGACAATTCTGAGGGATTTATGGTAAAGAACGCTGCCCATATTCAGAGGAAGAACTACAGGAGTGGAAACACAGAAGAAAAGCAACTGCTTGAACACATGGGTTGAGGCCGACATGATTGGGGATGTAAACTCAAAACTACCACAGTAATGCAACTATCAATAATATGAAAATAAGTCTTGATCAATGACACATGTTAAAACCAGTGGAAATGCGCATCGGCTATGGGGGGGGGGGGTGAAGGGGAAAGTAAGAGCATGAATCATGTAACCATGTTAACTTTTCTAAAAAATAAATATTATTAAATGTTAAAAAATAAATAAAAAGTTTGCCCCTCACTGGAATAGACCATGGGACCCTGAGTCAGAAAGTCCAGGGTTGAATTCTTCATTATATACTTATTATTTCCGTGGTCCTGCGCAAGTCATTTCTACTCTTGGTTTTTTGTTTTTTCTTTATCCATTAAATGGGAATAGTGATAACACCATCCTTTCCTCACCTTTCTTCTTTTTTATATTATTTTCTTTCTTTTCATTTTTTCTTTTCTTTTCTCTTTTGGTCCATTCCTTGTGAGAATAGAAATTCCTTTCACCAGTGCTGATTGGCAACTCCTCTGTGATTATCATCCTAGAAAATTACCTGGGACCCTGAGAAAAAGATGTTCATGTAGCTGGTATGTATCAGAGATGGGATTTGAACTTGGGGACATCTCCCTCACCTAACATAGTCTTCTTATCAGTATGACACATCCTTGATTTAGAAAAAGGTTCCCTTCAGAGCAAAATCAGCAAAGATTTCAGTAAGCTCAGCAAGATACTCTCAAATAATATCTGTACTAATAATATAGTGTATTACTATTCACATTTTCCTTGAGTATTTTCCACAACATAGACATAAGACAATTGAAAGGAGGCAATATTATTCACCTGCCAGTTACTCCCTTGATGTTCAAGCATGAAGGAGAAAGAAGAGCACAAAAATATTTGGCACTTTTTTCCAAAATCCCAGTAGAGTGTAATTTGGGGGAAGAATCATTTTATTCTTATCTTTATATCTCCAGTGCCTGGCATGATACCCAGCACACAGTAGGTATATATTAAATGTTTGTTGAGTTGAATTGAGTTCAAAAGTGACCCTCTAACCACTGCACCATAATACCTTTCTATCACTTTTTAATAGATTCAAAATAAATCCAATATCTCAGACACTGAATGGTTCTAAAGAGCTTCGGAGAGGAATTGATCGTGTAGCCTTCAAAGAAGACTATTTGTAGAATTAGAACATCAGTTTGGAAGGTTTTTTCTGGCATATCTGGGAGGGGGGGTGAAAGACAGTATAAGTCAAGCAAGAAGCAATTACTGAGCACTTACTATGTGCCAGGAACTATGCTAAGCCCTTAGCAGACAAAATAAGAGAAAAGCATAGTTCCTGTCTTTAAGGAGCTCACATTCTAATGATAGAGATAATACACAAATAATTCTCTCTATATAATACAGAGAGAGTAGCAGCAGTAATGTCAGAGGGAAGGCATTGGCTGTGGAGGTTGGGGGTATTGAGAAAGGTCTCCTGTAGAAGGTAAGATCTTAAAGGAAGCCAGGAAAGTAGGGTAGAGATGGAGATAGCATTCCAGGTATGAGAGACATAGGTGGAAAGGCTTCACATCCAATAACAGCAAAGAAGGTTAGTGTTGGGGCGGCTAGGTGACTCAATGGGTGACTTACCTAACTGTGTGACCCTGGGCATGTCACTTAACCCCAATTGCCTAGTCCTTACCGCCCTTCAGCCTTGGAACCTATACTTAGTATTGATTCTAAAACAGAGTAAATATTTAAAAAAAAATAAATCAGTGTTTCTAGATCATAGAGTATGTGGGGGCTGGGAGTTGGGGATGGTTGAGCTTATAGTAAGATTTTAAGAATACTGTAAAGGCAGAAAGAAGTCACATTATGAGGGGCTTTAAATGCAAAAGAGAGCACTTATGTGGGAAGGAAAAGGGAGATACAATCGTACGTGTGCTTTCAGAAAATCCCTTCAGCATTTCAGTGGAAAGATATTTAAGTAAGAAAAATCAAGCAATAGTCCAGGAAAGGGGTGATATGAGCTTACACCAGTAAAATGCATAAATAAGTGGAGTGATGGGGATGTATCTGGGAAATCTGAAGATAGAAAGAGTATGCCTTAACAACAGATTGTGTGCAGGAGGTGAGTGAGAGTGAAGAGTCAAAAATGAAACTCAGATTTTGAACTTGGGTGACTGGAAGGATGTCCAATAGAAATAAGAATAATAGAAAAGTTGGGAAGATGAGCAAATTTAAGGGAAAGGTGGATAAGCACTGTTGGGTTTTAGATTCTTTTTTTTTTTAATCCTCATCTTCCATCTTGGAGTCAATACTGTGTGTTGGTTCCAAGGCAGAAAAGTGGTAAGGGCTAGGCAATGGTGGTTAAGTGACTTGCCCAGGGTCACACAGCTGGGAAGTGTCTGAGGTCATATTTGAACTCAGGGCCTCCCATCTCTGGGCTTCACTCTTGATCCAACAAGCCACCTAGCTGCCGCTGGGTTTCAGATTCTTAAGGAACATCTGATTTGAGATATCCAAAAGGCAGTTGGTAAGGCTGGATATAGAAATCTGGAGAATCATTGTATAGCAATGATCATTGTACCCATGGGATCCCCAAGCAAGATATCATAAAGGAAGAAGAGAAGGTATTGTGGGTGTGACCTGGATGAAGATACACCAAAGGAGACAGAAGTTAGACAAGTAGAAGAAGAGTGAGCAATGTCACAAAAATCTAAAAAAGATAATTTAGAAGAAGAGGATGAAATAGTGTCAAATGGTGTGAGAGATCAAGAAGAATGAGGTCTGAAAAAAGACCTTTAAATTGGACTTAACAGATCAATGGTGACTTTGGAGAAAATAGTTTCAGCTGAGAGATGAAGTAAATAGCCAGATGGTAGATAGTTTTGAAGAAAGAGAAAAGGAAGTAGAGGTATCTAGGATAGGCAGCTTTCTCAAGGAGTTTAGCCAAGAAACAGAAGAGAGATATAGGTAGCAGGAATGGTCCAATCAAATGAGACTTATTCCTTTAAGGCTGCACCTACCTACAAGAATTTTCATAAAGGGTGCAGCTGGGTGGCTCAGTGGATTGAGAGCCAGGCCTAGGGATGGGAGGTCCTGGGTTCAAATCTGGCCTCAGACACTTCCCAGCTGTGTGACCTTGGGCAAGTCACTTAACCCCCATTGCCTAGCCCTTACCACTCTTCTGCCTTGGAATCAATACACAGTATTGATTCTAAGATAAAAGGTAAAGGTTTTAAAAAAAGAATTTTCATAAAAGAGAAAATTTACTCATCATCTTTCATGGTAGCATTTATTCACTGTTAAAAATTGACATCTGATTTAGCAGTTTTAACTCCATGATTTCAGATGATTGAATTCTATGCATCTACCTTTGACATCCTATATACATACTGAGGTATTTATAATTAAGATGGCTTTTTATATCAATGAAATGCTTTAAACAACTCTAAAACTGTTAACAAAGTGAACTATTTCTATTTTTAAAAATCCATTAGGGCAAATGGACTTGATAAATCTGGCTGCAACAAAATGAGTCTCCATTCTGGGAAGCAACTCTTTAGAAACCAAACTCACTAGGTCAGATGACATGATACACACCATGAAAAAGGAAAATTTGTAGGACAAAGGGATTTCCAGACCCTACCTAATTGCCTGCTCATGGACAATACTCCGTGATATAACACAATTGTAGTATGACAAAAGAATGTGGAGAGAATAGCCTGGAAGCCAGGAATACGTGAATTGAAATTTAGCCCTTGACATCCTGCTTCTGTGACCCTGGACAAATTATTTAACCTTTCGATCTTCTCAGTAGCTCTCCAAGACTATAAATTGCAGGAAAGGGGTCAACCTGCAATACCGGAAGCATCTAGGAAGTCTCCATAGCAAGAAATTTAAGTCCAGACCCTATTCTTATCCTGTGTTTTAAATACTTTCAACCTGAAAAGCTGAGAACAAGCTCACCCTAAAACAAAGACAAATAGGCAAAAAATGATCCCAGAATGTCCACCTAGAAAGGACGTTAAAGGATCATCCAGGGTAGAGGCTTTCATTTTTATCTTCATATTCCCAGTATCTAGCATGCCAAAGGCATTTCATAAACTACACGTTGATTCATTTTATCATCTAATCCAACTCTTTTATATCATGGAAGAAATTAGGTACTAGAGAGCTTATGACTCACCTCGAGTCACACAGGTAGTAAGGAAGAGAGAGGAAAAGAGAGAAAAGAGAGGAGAGAGACAAGGAGAAAGACAGACAGAGACAAGGAAGGAGAAGGGAAGAGAAAGAGAGAAGGGAAGGGAAGAATAAAAGGGGCAACAGATTATCTTGAGGGGTCATAGTGAAAACAAATTACAGGTGCGATGATTGTAGTGTCTAGTTTACAAAAAGCCATTCTCAATTATAAATACCCCAGGAGCCAAATGCAGGTGTATTATATGTACACTCAAATAATCTCTTCTTTTCCTTTAAGAAAATTGTAATCTGGTCTCCCTCTGCTGGAATAAAGAGGGAAATTTCTCTCTTCCTTCAGACAGTTAGACCACTACTGCCATCATCCTGATTGTAAAATCTAAGCCTTATGTTTCCGATTTCAAGAGCTAAACAATTCCATTTGCAAATAAGTCCTGTTGTGTTTCTACTGGGTGCTCTATTCTTTTAATTTCCCCACATCCTAAATCTATTACCTAAGAGTTTCCTGAGAGAGGGGTGATAAGGCCAATATTCAACTGACAGTTTCTGCCACACCAGCTTTTTTTTTAAAAAAACCCTTAACTTCTGTGTATTGGCTCCTAGGTAGAAGAGTGGTAAGGATGGGCAATGGGGGTCAAGTGACTTGCCCAGGGTCACACAGCTGGGAAGTGTCTGAGGCCAGATTTGAACATAGGACCTCCCATCTCTAGGCCTGACTCTCAATCCACTGAGCTACCCAGCTGCCCCCGCCACACAGCTTTTGATGGTTGCTATTTTTAGGGTAGAAAGTAGATTAAAAACAAAAGTGATTTGGCAAACATGTAGGCTTTAAAGTGTAAAAGCACTTAATAAATAGTTTGAACATGTTTTAGAGGGGATGGAAGTGAGATTATTAAAACTGTACTTTACGATTACCAGTTTGGGTGTAGATGATGGTTTGGAGATGAGAGAGACTAAAACTGGAAAACCAAGTAGGAAGTTCCAAATAGGAGACTATCATAATAGATCATGTGAGCCGTAATAAGTGACTAAAATAGGAAAGGGACCACATGAGTGGAAAGGGAATAATTATGAGATATGTTACAAAGGGAGAATAAGTAAAATCTGGGAAATTATTAAATGTTGAGGTTGAGAGAGATTGAAGACCCAAAATGACTCCTAGTTTGTGAACCTGAGGGATTAGAAGGACAATGATGCCCTTAACAGAAATAAGGATGTTTAGAAATAGTTTACTAGAGAAAAGAGTTCCATTTAGGACATATTCAGATCATAAAATGCCAGTGGAGCATCCAAGTAGAGACATTCAGGGTGCAGTTACAGAAATATAACTGGAGTTCAGCAGATAGATTTGAGTGTCGCCAGTGAAGAGATTATAATTTCTACCATGCAAGCTGATAAAATCATCATGAGAAGGAGTATATATAGAGAAAAAAGAGTCAGAATAAAGCCTAGAGGAACACCTCAATGGGTAAGGTTAATGGGACTAGAAAGGAACAAAGAGTTAGAAGGACAACCAAGACAGAATAAAGTTGTAGAAGGCAAAAAAATAGGAAGTTTTTTAAAAAGGTAGAACCAAGGTCATGAAATTGTAAGAGAAGTACAGTTTAACTCTACCCCACAACTCTCCCCAAATGATCTAGAAAATATACTACATGGAGTTCATATCATAAAAGCCAAAAAAAAAAAATCATAGTCATTTACCAGACCAGCATAGCATAGGGAAACAGATATAGAGGTATGTAAACAATGGGGATAGGGTCTATCCAGCAATGACCATTCAGAATATTTAAGTGCAGGCAAAAGCTGTACACCAGAGAAAGATGAACTTAAAAGTCCATTACAGAGGGGACCAAATTTGAGCAGGTTTCTGTGATACTGGCAGCTCTATTGCTCACTACCCAGTCCCAGGTCACAGATCAAGGGGAGGACTCGGACTCGGAAAGAAGCAAGTTTTAGAAATAAGCAATAAATGTGGGATTCTGATCCCAGAATCAGAGTAGGGTCGCAGTTTCAGCTTCTAGCCTAGTTTGAAACTTGCTATGAAATAACCAGGACAAGCATCCCAGACCAAAGGGTAAACTACAATTTTGTCACACTGAACCTGTAGAGCTTTCTAGATGGTTCATAATGGCTGATTCCAGCAATAGTCTACTGGAACTTCAAATGTTACTGACACTGCTCAGGCTCAAATCCAGGTCAGGAACTTGTAGAGTTCAGACCAGAAAGGTGACAATCAGACTTTGCCCTGGATCACATTACTTTGGAGCACTGAATGCTTGAAGGAGACCAGCCTGAGCTGTTTTCTAAGATCTTGGAACTATACAATATGCAATATCCCGAGAATTCTACAGCAGAATCATCCCAGATATTCCTTCCAGAAATGTACAGAGACCTTCCCTAACATAAAGTCTGAAGTCAACTGGAAGAATGAGTAAAGAAATAAAAGCATCTCATCATAAAAATGTATTATTATGAGAGGGAAACTCAAGACACAAACTCAGAAGAGAAACAACCCCAAAACAGCTACAAGAAAAGCATCAAAGAAAACTGGACTTGGATACCGATTCAACTAAAATTCCTTAAAGAAAAGAAGCAGGAGTTGTGGGGGGTTTTATGGTGTGTTTTTTTATTTTATAAATGAAACAAAAACTCAGTGGAGAGGAATTGGAAAAGAAATGAGACCTATGGAAGAAGGGATTGTAAAGAGAACCAACAGCTTGGGAAAGAGGTATAAAATCTTAGCTAAACTCCCCCAAAATGATAACTGACCAAATAGAAGCTAAAGACTTAATAAGACAAGAAATATTAAAACAAAGTCAAACAATTGTAAAAAAAAATAGCAGAAAATGAAATCTCATAGCAAAAACAATTGACCTGGAAAGTAGATCAAAGAGAAATCTATCATTTTCAGGGGTCATAGAAGAAGTTTAATAAGATACAGGGATTTAAAGGGGTTGCTATGAATTGGTCTTATGTTATGATCTTGTCATGAATTATGATCTTAAAAGAACAGAAAAGATAAAAAGAAGAGTACATTGGGGGAAAGGGAAAGAGAAGAATAGGGGAAATTATCTGACATAATTGTGATGTGCAAGTAGAAGTCTATACCGACAAGTTGGAAGTGGTAGGAGGAGGTGACACTATAATGTTCTATAGATGATATTGATCTTGGTACTTGTAATTGATGATATGGCCAGTTGATATTAATCAGCTAACTGTTAGGATCACCTGGTGGTAGATGATATATAAAGCTGCTGAACACTGTAATCCAACAACTATTTATTAATTATTATTAGGAGAGGTAGGGAAAGAATAAGGAGGTAGAGATAGAAAGGATATTTTAAATCTAAACTAATGTTTCTAATTATTCCCAAACCCCAACTATCCAGAAAGGGATTTCTTCTTGTTTACCAAAGGCAAACCTCCTTAAAATCTATTCTATCACTGTCTATCTAAACCCCAAATCTATCTTTCTAAACGTATTCTAACATATAAATTTAAATATAATTAGCCTCCTTAAAATATTTGCAAAATCAACAAGCTATTTCTGCCTAACTGTCAAATATGGCAACTAGAAATTCTTAAACTGTCAGACTTCTCAGCAGGATGTCTTACTCACTGTACCGGCTGGTGGAAAACAGTGCTCCCTCTTGGTAGCTGCTTCTCTTGTTCTCAGAAAAGCCTTCACTCACACCACCTCTTCGTTGGCTTTTCCAGACGGTTTTTTCAATTCCTTACAGTTATCTCTAAAAATCACTCTCAGAGAAAACTAACCAGCCAGCCTACTCTCTCAAGGACCAGTTCAAGAGAGCCCCAACTGACTCTTCTCTCTGGGGATTCTGGGATATTTTCTTTTTTTTTTTTTTTTGCAATTTTTTTAACATTTATTAATAATCATTTTTAACATGGTTACATGTTTCATGCTCCTATTTTCCCCTTCACCCCCCGCACTCCCCCCACCCATGGCCGACGCACTTTTCCACTGGTTTTGTCATGTGTCCTTGATCAAGACCAATTTCCCAATTGTTGGTGGTTGCATTGGTGTGGTAGTTTCGAGTCCACACCCTCAATCATGTCCGCCCCGACCCATGCGTTCAAGCAGTTGCTTTTCTTATATGTTTCCTCTCCTGCAGTCCTTCCTCTGAATGTGGGCAGCGTCTTTACCATAAATCCCTCAGAATTGTCCTGGGTCATTGCATTGCTGCTGGTACAGAAGCCCATTACATTCAATTTTACCACAGTATATCAGTCTCTGTGTATAGAGTTCTTCTGGCTCTGCTCTTTTCGCTCTGCATCAGTTCCCAGAGGTCTCTCCAGTTCGCCTGGAACTCCTCCAGTTTATTATTCCTTTTGGCACAATAGTATTCCATTACCCGCATATACCACAGTTTGTTCAGCCATTCCCCAATTGAAGGACATACCCTCCTTTTCCAGTTTTTTGCCACCACAAAAAGCGCAGCTATAAATATTTTTGTACATGTCTGTTTATCTATGATCTCTTTGGGGTACAAACCCAACAATGGTATGGCTGGGTCAAAGGGCAAGCATTCTTTTATAGCCCTTTGAGCGTGATTCCAAATTGCCAGCCAGAATGGTTGGATCAGTTCACAACTCCACCAGCAGTGCATTAATGTCCCAATTTTGCCACATCC